>NC_091357.1:22832142-22874642 GCF_038502225.1 Cherax quadricarinatus
TATTGTCAGTGTTTGGTGAATGTCAGAGACGACTCACTAAAGATGGACAGGAATCAGTCAGTCAGGTGGAGGTGAGGGAGGAGTGAATGTGCTCCACTCACTCTCTGAGTCAAAGTTAACATCACAATAAGAGTGATTGCAAATGACAACACCCAGAGATGTTGGTGTAAGTGAAGCAGCAACAGTGTCCTGGTGTGAGTGAAGCAGCAACAGTGTCCTGGTGTGAGTGAAGCAGCAACAGTGTCCTGGTGTGAGTGAAGCAGCAACAGTGTCCTGGTGTGAGTGAAGCAGCAACAGTGTCCTGGTGTGAGTGAAGCAGCAACAGTGTCCTGGTGTGAGTGAAGCAGCAACAGTGTCCTGGTGTGAGTGAAGCAGCAGCAGTGTCCTGGTGTGAGTGAAGCAGCAACAGTGTCCTGGTGTGAGTGAAGCAGCAACAGTGTCCTGGTGTGAGTGAAGCAGCAACAGTGTCCTGGTGTGAGTGAAGCAGCAACAGTGTCCTGGTGTGAGTGAAGCAGCAACAGTGTCCTGGTGTGAGTGAAGCAGCAACAGTGTCCTGGTGTGAGTGAAGCAGCAACAGTGTCCTGGTGTGAGTGAAGCAGCAACAGTGTCCTGGTGTGAGTGAAGCAGCAACAGTCCTGGTGTGAGTGAAGCAGCAGCAGTGTCCTGGTGTGAGTGAAGCAACAGTGTCCTGGTGTGAGTGAAGCAGCAACAGTGTCCTGGTGTGAGTGAAGCAGCAACAGTCCTGGTGAGAGTGAAGCAACAGTCCTGGTGAGAGTGAAGCAACAGTCCTGGTGAGAGTGAAGCAACAGTCCTGGTGTGAGTGAAGCAACAGTCCTGGTGTGAGTGAAGCAACAGTCCTGGTGTGAGTGAAGCAACAGTCCTGGTGTGAGTGAAGCAACAGTCCTGGTGTGAGTGAAGCAACAGTCCTGGTGAGAGTGAAGCAACAGTCCTGGTGAGAGTGAAGCAGCAACAGTCCTGGTGAGAGTGAAGCAACAGTCCTGGTGAGAGTGAAGCAACAGTCCTGGTGAGAGTGAAGCAACAACAGTCCTGGTGTGAGTGAAGCAACAGTCCTGGTGAGAGTGAAGCAACAGTCCTGGTGAGAGTGAAGCAACAGTCCTGGTGTGAGTGAAGCAGCAACAGTCCTGGTGAGAGTGAAGCAACAGTCCTGGTGAGAGTGAAGCAACAGTCCTGGTGAGAGTGAAGCAACAGTCCTGGTGAGAGTGAAGCAACAGTCCTGGTGAGAGTGAAGCAGCAACAGTCCTGGTGAGAGTGAAGCAACAGTCCTGGTGTGAGTGAAGCAGCAACAGTCCTGGTGAGAGTGAAGCAACAGTCCTGGTGAGAGTGAAGCAACAGTCCTGGTGTGAGTGAAGCAGCAACAGTGTCCTGGTGAGAGTGAAGCAGCAACAGTGTCCTGGTGAGAGTGAAGCAACAGTCCTGGTGAGAGTGAAGCAGCAACAGTGTCCTGGTGAGAGTGAAGCAGCAACAGTGTCCTGGTGTGAGTGAAGCAGCAACAGTGTCCTGGTGTGAGTGAAGCAGCAACAGTGTCCTGGTGAGAGTGAAGCAACAGTGTCCTAGTGTGAGTGAAGCAGCAACAGTGTCCTGGTGAGAGTGAAGCAACAGTCCTGGTGAGAGTGAAGCAGCAACAGTGTCCTGGTGAGAGTGAAGCAGCAACAGTGTCCTGGTGTGAGTGAAGCAACAGTGTCCTGGTGTGAGTGAAGCAGCAACAGTGTCCTGGTGAGAGTGAAGCAGCAACAGTGTCCTGGTGTGAGTGAAGCAGCAACAGTGTCCTGGTGTGAGTGAAGCAACAGTGTCCTGGTGTGAGTGAAGCAGCAGCAGTGTCCTGGTGAGAGTGAAGCAACAGTGTCCTGGTGTGAGTGAAGCAGCAACAGTGTCCTGGTGTGAGTGAAGCAACAGTCCTGGTGTGAGTGAAGCAGCAACAGTGTCCTGGTGTGAGTGAAGCAGCAACAGTGTCCTGGTGAGAGTGAAGCAACAGTGTCCTGGTGTGAGTGAAGCAGCAACAGTGTCCTGGTGAGAGTGAAGCAACAGTCCTGGTGAGAGTGAAGCAGCAACAGTGTCCTGGTGTGAGTGAAGCAGCAGCAGTGTCCTGGTGTGAGTGAAGCAACAGTGTCCTGGTGTGAGTGAAGCAGCAACAGTGTCCTGGTGTGAGTGAAGCAGCAACAGTGTCCTGGTGAGAGTGAAGCAACAGTCCTGGTGAGAGTGAAGCAGCAACAGTGTCCTGGTGTGAGTGAAGCAGCAACAGTGTCCTGGTGTGAGTGAAGCAGCAACAGTGTCCTGGTGTGAGTGAAGCAACAACAGTGTCCTGGTGTGAGTGAAGCAGCAACAGTGTCCTGGTGTGAGTGAAGCAGCAACAGTGTCCTGGTGTGAGTGAAGCAGCAACAGTGTCCTGGTGTGAGTGAAGCAGCAACAGTGTCCTGGTGAGAGTGAAGCAACAGTCCTGGTGAGAGTGAAGCAGCAACAGTGTCCTGGTGTGAGTGAAGCAGCAACAGTGTCCTGGTGAGAGTGAAGCAGCAACAGTGTCCTGGTGTGAGTGAAGCAGCAACAGTGTCCTGGTGTGAGTGAAGCAGCAACAGTCCTGGTGAGAGTGAAGCAGCAACAGTGTCCTGGTGTGAGTGAAGCAGCAACAGTGTCCTGGTGTGAGTGAAGCAGCAACAGTGTCCTGGTGAGAGTGAAGCAACAGTCCTGGTGAGAGTGAAGCAACAGTCCTGGTGAGAGTGAAGCAACAGTCCTGGTGAGAGTGAAGCAACAGTCCTGGTGAGAGTGAAGCAACAGTCCTGGTGTGAGTGAAGCAGCAACAGTGTCCTGGTGAGAGTGAAGCAACAGTCCTGGTGTGAGTGAAGCAGCAACAGTGTCCTGGTGAGAGTGAAGCAACAGTCCTGGTGAGAGTGAAGCAACAGTCCTGGTGTGAGTGAAGCAGCAACAGTGTCCTGGTGAGAGTGAAGCAACAGTCCTGGTGAGAGTGAAGCAACAGTCCTGGTGAGAGTGAAGCAACAGTCCTGGTGAGAGTGAAGCAGCAACAGTGTCCTGGTGAGAGTGAAGCAACATTCCTGGTGAGAGTGAAGCAACAGTCCTGGTGAGAGTGAAGCAGCAACAGTGTCCTGGTGTGAGTGAAGCAGCAACAGTGTCCTGGTGTGAGTGAAGCAACAGTCCTGGTGAGAGTGAAGCAACAGTCCTGGTGAGAGTGAAGCAACAGTGTCCTGGTGTGAGTGAAGCAGCAACAGTGTCCTGGTGAGAGTGAAGCAACAGTCCTGGTGAGAGTGAAGCAACAGTGTCCTGGTGTGAGTGAAGCAGCAACAGTGTCCTGGTGAGAGTGAAGCAACAGTCCTGGTGAGAGTGAAGCAACAGTCCTGGTGAGAGTGAAGCAACAGTCCTGGTGAGAGTGAAGCAACAGTCCTGGTGAGAGTGAAGCAACAGTCCTGGTGAGAGTGAAGCAACAGTCCTGGTGAGAGTGAAGCAACAGTCCTGGTGAGAGTGAAGCAACAGTCCTGGTGAGAGTGAAGCAACAGTGTCCTGGTGAGAGTGAAGCAGCAACAGTGTCCTGGTGAGAGTGAAGCAACAGTCCTGGTGAGAGTGAAGCAACAGTCCTGGTGAGAGTGAAGCAACAGTGTCCTGGTGTGAGTGAAGCAGCAACAGTGTCCTGGTGTGAGTGAAGCAGCAACAGTGTCCTGGTGTGAGTGAAGCAACAGTCCTGGTGAGAGTGAAGCAGCAACAGTGTCCTGGTGTGAGTGAAGCAGCAACAGTGTCCTGGTGAGAGTGAAGCAACAGTCCTGGTGAGAGTGAAGCAACAGTCCTGGTGAGAGTGAAGCAACAGTCCTGGTGAGAGTGAAGCAACAGTCCTGGTGAGAGTGAAGCAGCAACAGTGTCCTGGTGTGAGTGAAGCAACAGTCCTGGTGTGAGTGAAGCAGCAACAGTGTCCTGGTGAGAGTGAAGCAACAGTCCTGGTGTGAGTGAAGCAGCAACAGTGTCCTGGTGAGAGTGAAGCAACAGTCCTGGTGAGAGTGAAGCAACAGTCCTGGTGTGAGTGAAGCAGCAACAGTGTCCTGGTGAGAGTGAAGCAACAGTCCTGGTGAGAGTGAAGCAACAGTCCTGGTGAGAGTGAAGCAACAGTCCTGGTGAGAGTGAAGCAGCAACAGTGTCCTGGTGAGAGTGAAGCAACATTCCTGGTGAGAGTGAAGCAACAGTCCTGGTGAGAGTGAAGCAGCAACAGTGTCCTGGTGTGAGTGAAGCAGCAACAGTGTCCTGGTGTGAGTGAAGCAACAGTCCTGGTGAGAGTGAAGCAACAGTCCTGGTGAGAGTGAAGCAACAGTGTCCTGGTGTGAGTGAAGTAGCAACAGTGTCCTGGTGTGAGTGAAGCAACAGTCCTGGTGAGAGTGAAGCAACAGTGTCCTGGTGTGAGTGAAGGAGCAACAGTGTCCTGGTGAGAGTGAAGCAACAGTCCTGGTGTGAGTGAAGCAACAGTCCTGGTGTGAGTGAAGCAACAGTCCTGGTGTGAGTGAAGCAACAGTCCTGGTGTGAGTGAAGCAACAGTCCTGGTGTGAGTGAAGCAACAGTCCTGGTGAGAGTGAAGCAACAGTCCTGGTGAGAGTGAAGCAACAGTCCTGGTGAGAGTGAAGCAACAGTGTCCTGGTGAGAGTGAAGCAGCAACAGTGTCCTGGTGAGAGTGAAGCAACAGTCCTGGTGAGAGTGAAGCAACAGTCCTGGTGAGAGTGAAGCAACAGTGTCCTGGTGTGAGTGAAGCAGCAACAGTGTCCTGGTGTGAGTGAAGCAGCAACAGTGTCCTGGTGTGAGTGAAGCAACAGTCCTGGTGAGAGTGAAGCAGCAACAGTGTCCTGGTGTGAGTGAAGCAGCAACAGTGTCCTGGTGAGAGTGAAGCAACAGTCCTGGTGAGAGTGAAGCAACAGTCCTGGTGAGAGTGAAGCAACAGTCCTGGTGAGAGTGAAGCAACAGTCCTGGTGAGAGTGAAGCAGCAACAGTGTCCTGGTGTGAGTGAAGCAGCAACAGTGTCCTGGTGTGAGTGAAGCAACAGTCCTGGTGAGAGTGAAGCAACAGTCCTGGTGAGAGTGAAGCAACAGTGTCCTGGTGTGAGTGAAGCAGCAACAGTGTCCTGGTGAGAGTGAAGCAACAGTCCTGGTGAGAGTGAAGCAACAGTGTCCTGGTGTGAGTGAAGCAGCAACAGTGTCCTGGTGAGAGTGAAGCAACAGTCCTGGTGAGAGTGAAGCAACAGTGTCCTGGTGTGAGTGAAGCAGCAACAGTGTCCTGGTGAGAGTGAAGCAACAGTCCTGGTGAGAGTGAAGCAACAGTCCTGGTGAGAGTGAAGCAACAGTCCTGGTGAGAGTGAAGCAACAGTCCTGGTGAGAGTGAAGCAACAGTCCTGGTGAGAGTGAAGCAACAGTCCTGGTGAGAGTGAAGCAACAGTCCTGGTGAGAGTGAAGCAACAGTCCTGGTGAGAGTGAAGCAGCAGTGTCCTGGTGAGAGTGAAGCAACAGTCCTGGTGAGAGTGAAGCAACAGTGTCCTGGTGAGAGTGAAGCAACAGTGTCCTGGTGTGAGTGAAGCAGCAACAGTGTCCTGGTGTGAGTGAAGCAGCAACAGTGTCCTGGTGAGAGTGAAGCAACAACAGTGTCCTGGTGTGAGTGAAGCAGCAACAGTGTCCTGGTGTGAGTGAAGCAGCAACAGTGTCCTGGTGTGAGTGAAGCAGCAACAGTGTCCTGGTGTGAGTGAAGCAGCAACAGTGTCCTGGTGTGAGTGAAGCAGCAACAGTGTCCTGGTGTGAGTGAAGCAGCAACAGTGTCCTGGTGAGAGTGAAGCAGCAACAGTGTCCTGGTGTGAGTGAAGCAGCAACAGTGTCCTGGTGTGAGTGAAGCAGCAACAGTGTCCTGGTGTGAGTGAAGCAGCAACAGTGTCCTGGTGTGAGTGAAGCAGCAACAGTGTCCTGGTGTGAGTGAAGCAGCAACAGTGTCCTGGTGTGAGTGAAGCAGCAACAGTGTCCTGGTGTGAGTGAAGCAGCAACAGTGTCCTGGTGTGAGTGAAGCAGCAGCAGTGTCCTGGTGTGAGTGAAGCAGCAGCAGTGTCCTGGTGTGAGTGAAGCAGCAACAGTCCTGGTGTGAGTGAAGCAGCAACAGTCCTGGTGTGAGTGAAGCAGCAACAGTGTCCTGGTGTGAGTGAAGCAGTAGGAGTGTCCTGGTGTGAGTGAAGCAGTAGGAGTGTCCTGGTGTGAGTGAAGCAGCAACAGTCCTGGTGTGAGTGAAGCAGCAACAGTGTCCTGGTGTGAGTGAAGCAGCAACAGTGTCCTGGTGTGAGTGAAGCAGTAGGAGTGTCCTGGTGTGAGTGAAGCAGTAGGAGTGTCCTGGTGTGAGTGAAGCAGCAACAGTCCTGGTGTGAGTGAAGCAGCAACAGTGTCCTGGTGAGAGTGAAGCAGCAACAGTGTCCTGGTGTGAGTGAAGCAGCAACAGTGTCCTGGTGAGAGTGAAGCAGCAACAGTGTCCTGGTGTGAGTGAAGCAGCAACAGTGTCCTGGTGAGAGTGAAGCAGCAACAGTGTCCTGGTGTGAGTGAAGCAGCAACAGTGTCCTGGTGTGAGTGAAGCAGCAACAGTGTCCTGGTGTGAGTGAAGCAGCAACAGTGTCCTGGTGTGAGTGAAGCAGCAACAGTGTCCTGGTGTGAGTGAAGCAACAACAGTGTCCTGGTGTGAGTGAAGCAGCAACAGTGTCCTGGTGTGAGTGAAGCAGCAACAGTGTCCTGGTGAGAGTGAAGCAGCAACAGTGTCCTGGTGTGAGTGAAGCAGTAGGAGTGTCCTGGTGTGAGTGAAGCAGCAACAGTGTCCTGGTGTGAGTGAAGCAGTAGGAGTGTCCTGGTGTGAGTGAAGCAGCAACAGTGTCCTGGTGAGAGTGAAGCAGCAACAGTGTCCTGGTGTGAGTGAAGGAGCAACAGTCCTGGTGTGAGTGAAGCAGCAACAGTCCTGGTGTGAGTGAAGCAGCAACAGTGTCCTGGTGAGAGTGAAGCAGCAACAGTCCTGGTGTGAGTGAAGCAGCAACAGTGTCCTGGTGAGAGTGAAGCAGCAACAGTGTCCTGGTGTGAGTGAAGCAGCAACAGTCCTGGTGTGAGTGAAGCAGCAACAGTGTCCTGGTGTGAGTGAAGGAGCAACAGTCCTGGTGTGAGTGAAGCAGCAACAGTCCTGGTGTGAGTGAAGCAGCAACAGTGTCCTGGTGTGAGTGAAGCAGCAACAGTGTCCTGGTGAGAGTGAAGCAGCAACAGTCCTGGTGTGAGTGAAGCAGCAACAGTCCTGGTGTGAGTGAAGCAGCAACAGTGTCCTGGTGTGAGTGAAGCAGCAACAGTGTCCTGGTGAGAGTGAAGCAGCAACAGTCCTGGTGTGAGTGAAGCAGCAACAGTGTCCTGGTGAGAGTGAAGCAGCAACAGTCCTGGTGTGAGTGAAGCAGCAACAGTGTCCTGGTGAGAGTGAAGCAGCAACAGTCCTGGTGTGAGTGAAGCAGCAACAGTCCTGGTGTGAGTGAAGCAGCAACAGTGTCCTGGTGAGAGTGAAGCAGCAACAGTCCTGGTGTGAGTGAAGCAGCAACAGTGTCCTGGTGAGAGTGAAGCAGCAACAGTGTCCTGGTGTGAGTGAAGCAGCAACAGTCCTGGTGTGAGTGAAGCAGCAACAGTGTCCTGGTGTGAGTGAAGCAGCAACAGTGTCCTGGTGTGAGTGAAGCAGCAACAGTGTCCTGGTGAGAGTGAAGCAGCAACAGTCCTGGTGTGAGTGAAGCAGCAACAGTCCTGGTGTGAGTGAAGCAGCAACAGTCCTGGTGTGAGTGAAGCAGCAACAGTGTCCTGGTGTGAGTGAAGCAGCAACAGTGTCCTGGTGTGAGTGAAGCAGCAACAGTGTCCTGGTGTGAGTGAAGCAACAACAGTGTCCTGGTGTGAGTGAAGCAGCAACAGTCCTGGTGAGAGTGAAGGAGCAACAGTGTCCTGGTGAGAGTGAAGCAGCAACAGTCCTGGTGTGAGTGAAGGAGCAACAGTGTCCTGGTGTGAGTGAAGCAGCAACAGTGTCCTGGTGAGAGTGAAGCAGCAACAGTCCTGGTGTGAGTGAAGCAGCAACAGTCCTGGTGTGAGTGAAGCAGCAACAGTCCTGGTGTGAGTGAAGCAGCAACAGTGTCCTGGTGTGAGTGAAGCAGCAACAGTGTCCTGGTGAGAGTGAAGCAGCAACAGTCCTGGTGTGAGTGAAGCAGCAACAGTCCTGGTGTGAGTGAAGCAGCAACAGTGTCCTGGTGTGAGTGAAGCAGCAACAGTGTCCTGGTGAGAGTGAAGCAGCAACAGTCCTGGTGTGAGTGAAGCAGCAACAGTGTCCTGGTGTGAGTGAAGCAGCAACAGTGTCCTGGTGAGAGTGAAGCAGCAACAGTCCTGGTGTGAGTGAAGCAGCAACAGTGTCCTGGTGAGAGTGAAGCAGCAACAGTCCTGGTGTGAGTGAAGCAGCAACAGTGTCCTGGTGTGAGTGAAGCAGCAACAGTGTCCTGGTGTGAGTGAAGCAGCAACAGTGTCCTGGTGTGAGTGAAGCAACAGTGTCCTGGTGTGAGTGAAGCAGCAGCAGTGTCCTGGTGTGAGTGAAGCAGCAACAGTGTCCTGGTGTGAGTGAAGCAACAGTGTCCTGGTGTGAGTGAAGCAGCAGCAGTGTCCTGGTGAGAGTGAAGCAGCAACAGTGTCCTGGTGTGAGTGAAGCAACAGTGTCCTGGTGTGAGTGAAGCAGCAACAGTGTCCTGGTGTGAGTGAAGCAGCAACAGTGTCCTGGTGTGAGTGAAGCAACAGAGTACTGGTGTGAGTGAAGCAACAGATTCCTGGTGTGTGTGAAGCAGCAACAGTGTCCTGGTGTGAGTGAAGCAACAGTGTCCTGGTGTGAGTGAAGCAGCAACAGTGTCCTGGTGAGAGTGAAGCAGCAGCAGTGTCCTGGTGTGAGTGAAGCAGCAACAGTGTCCTGGTGTGAGTGAAGCAACAGTGTCCTGGTGTGAGTGAAGCAGCAACAGTGTCCTGGTGAGAGTGAAGCAACAGTGTCCTGGTGTGAGTGAAGCAACAGTGTCCTGGTGTGAGTGAAGCAACAGTGTCCTGGTGTGAGTGAAGCAACAGTGTCCTGGTGAGAGTGAAGCAACAGTGTCCTGGTGTGAGTGAAGCAACAGTGTCCTGGTGTGAGTGAAGCAACAGTGTCCTGGTGTGAGTGAAGCAACAGTGTCCTGGTGTGAGTGAAGCAGCAACAGTGTCCTGGTGTGAGTGAAGCAACAGTGTCCTGGTGTGAGTGAAGCAGCAACAGTGTCCTGGTGAGAGTGAAGCAGCAGCAGTGTCCTGGTGTGAGTGAAGCAGCAACAGTGTCCTGGTGTGAGTGAAGCAGCAGCAGTGTCCTGGTGTGAGTGAAGCAGCAACAGTGTCCTGGTGAGAGTGAAGCAGCAACAGTGTCCTGGTGTGAGTGAAGCAGCAACAGTGTCCTGGTGTGAGTGAAGCAGCAACAGTGTCCTGGTGTGAGTGAAGCAGCAACAGTGTCCTGGTGTGAGTGAAGCAGCAACAGTGTCCTGGTGAGAGTGAAGCAGCAACAGTGTCCTGGTGTGAGTGAAGCAGCAACAGTGTCCTGGTGTGAGTGAAGCAGCAACAGTGTCCTGGTGTGAGTGAAGCAGCAACAGTGTCCTGGTGAGAGTGAAGCAGCAACAGTGTCCTGGTGTGAGTGAAGCAGCAACAGTGTCCTGGTGTGAGTGAAGCAGCAGCAGTGTCCTGGTGTGAGTGAAGCAGCAACAGTGTCCTGGTGAGAGTGAAGCAACAGTCCTGGTGTGAGTGAAGCAGCAACAGTGTCCTGGTGTGAGTGAAGCAGCAACAGTCCTGGTGTGAGTGAAGCAGCAACAGTGTCCTGGTGAGAGTGAAGCAGCAACAGTGTCCTGGTGTGAGTGAAGCAGCAACAGTGTCCTGGTGTGAGTGAAGCAGCAACAGTGTCCTGGTGTGAGTGAAGCAGCAACAGTGTCCTGGTGAGAGTGAAGCAGCAACAGTGTCCTGGTGTGAGTGAAGCAGCAGCAGTGTCCTGGTGTGAGTGAAGCAACAACAGTGTCCTGGTGTGAGTGAAGCAACAGTCCTGGTGTGAGTGAAGCAGCAACAGTGTCCTGGTGTGAGTGAAGCAACAGTCCTGGTGTGAGTGAAGCAGCAACAGTCCTGGTGTGAGTGAAGCAGCAACAGTGTCCTGGTGTGAGTGAAGCAGCAACAGTGTCCTGGTGTGAGTGAAGCAGCAACAGTGTCCTGGTGTGAGTGAAGCAGCAACAGTGTCCTGGTGTGAGTGAAGCAGCAACAGTCCTGGTGTGAGTGAAGCAGCAACAGTGTCCTGGTGTGAGTGAAGCAGCAACAGTCCTGGTGTGAGTGAAGCAGCAACAGTGTCCTGGTGTGAGTGAAGCAGAAACAGTGTCCTGGTGTGAGTGAAGCAGCAACAGTCCTGGTGTGAGTGAAGCAGCAACAGTGTCCTGGTGAGAGTGAAGCAACAGTCCTGGTGTGAGTGAAGCAGCAACAGTGTCCTGGTGTGAGTGAAGCAGCAACAGTGTCCTGGTGTGAGTGAAGCAGCAGCAGTGTCCTGGTGTGAGTGAAGCAGCAACAGTGTCCTGGTGTGAGTGAAGCAGCAACAGTGTCCTGGTGTGAGTGAAGCAGCAACAGTGTCCTGGTGTGAGTGAAGCAGCAGCAGTGTCCTGGTGTGAGTGAAGCAGCAACAGTGTCCTGGTGTGAGTGAAGCAACAGTGTCCTGGTGTGAGTGAAGCAGCAGCAGTGTCCTGGTGTGAGTGAAGCAGCAACAGTGTCCTGGTGTGAGTGAAGCAACAGTGTCCTGGTGTGAGTGAAGCAGCAGCAGTGTCCTGGTGTGAGTGAAGCAGCAACAGTGTCCTGGTGTGAGTGAAGCAGCAACAGTGTCCTGGTGTGAGTGAAGCAGCAACAGTGTCCTGGTGTGAGTGAAGCAACAACAGTGTCCTGGTGAGAGTGAAGCAGCAACAGTGTCCTGGTGTGAGTGAAGCAACAACAGTGTCCTGGTGTGAGTGAAGCAGCAGCAGTGTCCTGGTGTGAGTGAAGCAGCAACAGTGTCCTGGTGTGAGTGAAGCAGCAACAGTGTCCTGGTGTGAGTGAAGCAGCAACAGTGTCCTGGTGTGAGTGAAGCAACAACAGTGTCCTGGTGTGAGTGAAGCAGCAACAGTGTCCTGGTGTGAGTGAAGCAGCAACAGTGTCCTGGTGAGAGTGAAGCAGCAACAGTGTCCTGGTGTGAGTGAAGCAGCAACAGTGTCCTGGTGTGAGTGAAGCAGCAACAGTGTTTTGGTGTGAGTGAAGCAGCAACAGTGTCCTGGTGTGAGTGAAGCAGCAACAGTGTCCTGGTGTGAGTGAAGCAACAACAGTGTCCTGGTGTGAGTGAAGCAGCAACAGTGTCCTGGTGTGAGTGAAGCAGCAACAGTGTCCTGGTGAGAGTGAAGCAACAGTCCTGGTGAGAGTGAAGCAACAGTGTCCTGGTGAGAGTGAAGCAACAGTGTCCTGGTGAGAGTGAAGCAGCAGTGTCCTGGTGAGAGTGAAGCAACAGTGTCCTGGTGAGAGTGAAGCAACAGTGTCCTGGTGAGAGTGAAGCAACAGTGTCCTGGTGAGAGTGAAGCAACAGTCCTGGTGTGAGTGAAGCAACAACAGTGTCCTGGTGTGAGTGAAGGAGCAACAGTCCTGGTGTGAGTGAAGCAGCAACAGTGTCCTGGTGAGAGTGAAGCAACAGTCCTGGTGAGAGTGAAGCAACAGTGTCCTGGTGAGAGTGAAGCAACAGTGTCCTGGTGTGAGTGAAGCAACAACAGTGTCCTGGTGTGAGTGAAGGAGCAACAGTCCTGGTGTGAGTGAAGCAGCAACAGTCCTGGTGTGAGTGAAGCAACAACAGTGTCCTGGTGTGAGTGAAGGAGCAACAGTCCTGGTGTGAGTGAAGCAGCAACAGTCCTGGTGTGAGTGAAGCAACAACAGTGTCCTGGTGTGAGTGAAGCAGCAACAGTGTCCTGGTGAGAGTGAAGCAGCAACAGTGTCCTGGTGAGAGTGAAGCAGCAACAGTGTCCTGGTGTGAGTGAAGCAGCAACAGTCCTGGTGTGAGTGAAGCAGCAACAGTGTCCTGGTGAGAGTGAAGCAACAGTCCTGGTGAGAGTGAAGCAACAGTGTCCTGGTGAGAGTGAAGCAACAGTGTCCTGGTGTGAGTGAAGCAACAACAGTGTCCTGGTGTGAGTGAAGGAGCAACAGTCCTGGTGTGAGTGAAGCAGCAACAGTCCTGGTGTGAGTGAAGCAGCAACAGTGTCCTGGTGTGAGTGAAGCAGCAACAGTGTCCTGGTGTGAGTGAAGCAGCAGCAGTGTCCTGGTGTGAGTGAAGCAGCAACAGTGTCCTGGTGTGAGTGAAGCAGCAACAGTGTCCTGGTGTGAGTGAAGCAGCAACAGTGTCCTGGTGTGAGTGAAGCAGCAACAGTGTCCTGGTGTGAGTGAAGCAGCAACAGTGTCCTGGTGTGAGTGAAGCAGCAACAGTGTCCTGGTGTGAGTGAAGCAGCAACAGTGTCCTGGTGTGAGTGAAGCAGCAGCAGTGTCCTGGTGTGAGTGAAGCAGCAACAGTGTCCTGGTGTGAGTGAAGCAGCAACAGTGTCCTGGTGTGAGTGAAGCAGCAACAGTGTCCTGGTGTGAGTGAAGCAACAGTGTCCTGGTGTGAGTGAAGCAGCAACAGTGTCCTGGTGTGAGTGAAGCAGCAACAGTGTCCTGGTGAGAGTGAAGCAGCAACAGTGTCCTGGTGTGAGTGAAGCAGCAACAGTGTCCTGGTGAGAGTGAAGCAGCAACAGTGTCCTGGTGAGAGTGAAGCAGCAACAGTCCTGGTGTGAGTGAAGCAGCAACAGTGTCCTGGTGAGAGTGAAGCAGCAACAGTCCTGGTGTGAGTGAAGCAGCAACAGTGTCCTGGTGTGAGTGAAGCAGCAACAGTGTCCTGGTGTGAGTGAAGCAGCAACAGTGTCCTGGTGTGAGTGAAGCAACAGTGTCCTGGTGTGAGTGAAGCAGCAGCAGTGTCCTGGTGTGAGTGAAGCAGCAACAGTGTCCTGGTGTGAGTGAAGCAACAGTGTCCTGGTGTGAGTGAAGCAGCAGCAGTGTCCTGGTGAGAGTGAAGCAGCAACAGTGTCCTGGTGTGAGTGAAGCAACAGTGTCCTGGTGTGAGTGAAGCAGCAACAGTGTCCTGGTGTGAGTGAAGCAGCAACAGTGTCCTGGTGTGAGTGAAGCAACAGTGTCCTGGTGTGAGTGAAGCAACAGTGTCCTGGTGTGAGTGAAGCAGCAACAGTGTCCTGGTGTGAGTGAAGCAACAGTGTCCTGGTGTGAGTGAAGCAGCAACAGTGTCCTGGTGAGAGTGAAGCAGCAGCAGTGTCCTGGTGTGAGTGAAGCAGCAACAGTGTCCTGGTGTGAGTGAAGCAACAGTGTCCTGGTGTGAGTGAAGCAGCAACAGTGTCCTGGTGAGAGTGAAGCAACAGTGTCCTGGTGTGAGTGAAGCAACAGTGTCCTGGTGTGAGTGAAGCAACAGTGTCCTGGTGTGAGTGAAGCAACAGTGTCCTGGTGAGAGTGAAGCAACAGTGTCCTGGTGTGAGTGAAGCAACAGTGTCCTGGTGTGAGTGAAGCAACAGTGTCCTGGTGTGAGTGAAGCAACAGTGTCCTGGTGTGAGTGAAGCAGCAACAGTGTCCTGGTGTGAGTGAAGCAACAGTGTCCTGGTGTGAGTGAAGCAGCAACAGTGTCCTGGTGAGAGTGAAGCAGCAGCAGTGTCCTGGTGTGAGTGAAGCAGCAACAGTGTCCTGGTGTGAGTGAAGCAGCAGCAGTGTCCTGGTGTGAGTGAAGCAGCAACAGTGTCCTGGTGAGAGTGAAGCAGCAACAGTGTCCTGGTGTGAGTGAAGCAGCAGCAGTGTCCTGGTGTGAGTGAAGCAGCAACAGTGTCCTGGTGAGAGTGAAGCAACAGTCCTGGTGTGAGTGAAGCAGCAACAGTGTCCTGGTGTGAGTGAAGCAGCAACAGTCCTGGTGTGAGTGAAGCAGCAACAGTGTCCTGGTGAGAGTGAAGCAGCAACAGTGTCCTGGTGTGAGTGAAGCAGCAACAGTGTCCTGGTGTGAGTGAAGCAGCAACAGTGTCCTGGTGTGAGTGAAGCAGCAACAGTGTCCTGGTGAGAGTGAAGCAGCAACAGTGTCCTGGTGTGAGTGAAGCAGCAGCAGTGTCCTGGTGTGAGTGAAGCAACAACAGTGTCCTGGTGTGAGTGAAGCAACAGTCCTGGTGTGAGTGAAGCAGCAACAGTGTCCTGGTGTGAGTGAAGCAACAGTCCTGGTGTGAGTGAAGCAGCAACAGTCCTGGTGTGAGTGAAGCAGCAACAGTGTCCTGGTGTGAGTGAAGCAGCAACAGTGTCCTGGTGTGAGTGAAGCAGCAACAGTGTCCTGGTGTGAGTGAAGCAGCAACAGTGTCCTGGTGTGAGTGAAGCAGCAACAGTCCTGGTGTGAGTGAAGCAGCAACAGTGTCCTGGTGTGAGTGAAGCAGCAACAGTCCTGGTGTGAGTGAAGCAGCAACAGTGTCCTGGTGTGAGTGAAGCAGAAACAGTGTCCTGGTGTGAGTGAAGCAGCAACAGTCCTGGTGTGAGTGAAGCAGCAACAGTGTCCTGGTGTGAGTGAAGCAGCAACAGTGTCCTGGTGTGAGTGAAGCAGCAACAGTCCTGGTGTGAGTGAAGCAGCAACAGTGTCCTGGTGTGAGTGAAGCAGCAACAGTCCTGGTGTGAGTGAAGCAGCAACAGTGTCCTGGTGTGAGTGAAGCAGAAACAGTGTCCTGGTGTGAGTGAAGCAGCAACAGTCCTGGTGTGAGTGAAGCAGCACCAGTGTGCTGGTGAGAGTGAAGCAACAGTCCTGGTGTGAGTGAAGCAGCAACAGTGTCCTTGTGTGAGTGAAGCAGCAACAGTGTCCTGGTGTGAGTGAAGCAGCAGCAGTGTCCTGGTGTGAGTGAAGCAGCAACAGTGTCCTGGTGTGAGTGAAGCAGCAACAGTGTCCTGGTGTGAGTGAAGCAGCAACAGTGTCCTGGTGTGAGTGAAGCAGCAGCAGTGTCCTGGTGTGAGTGAAGCAGCAACAGTGTCCTGGTGTGAGTGAAGCAACAGTGTCATGGTGTGAGTGAAGCAGCAGCAGTGTCCTGGTGTGAGTGAAGCAGCAACAGTGTCCTGGTGTGAGTGAAGCAACAGACTCCTGGTGTGAGTGAAGCAGCAGCAGTGTCCTGGTGTGAGTGAAGCAGCAACAGTGTCCTGGTGTGAGTGAAGCAGCAACAGTGTCCTGGTGTGAGTGAAGCAGCAACAGTGTCCTGGTGTGAGTGAAGCAACAGCAGTGTCCTGGTGAGAGTGAAGCAGCAACAGTGTCCTGGTGTGAGTGAAGCAACAACAGTGTCCTGGTGTGAGTGAAGCAGCAGCAGTGTCCTGGTGTGAGTGAAGCAGCAACAGTGTCCTGGTGTGAGTGAAGCAGCAACAGTGTCCTGGTGTGAGTGAAGCAGCAACAGTGTCCTGGTGTGAGTGAAGCAACAACAGTGTCCTGGTGTGAGTGAAGCAGCAACAGTGTCCTGGTGTGAGTGAAGCAGCAACAGTGTCCTGGTGAGAGTGAAGCAACAGTCCTGGTGAGAGTGAAGCAACAGTGTCCTGGTGAGAGTGAAGCAACAGTGTCCTGGTGAGAGTGAAGCAGCAACAGTGTCCTGGTGAGAGTGAAGCAACAGTGTCCTGGTGTGAGTGAAGCAACAGTGTCCTGGTGAGAGTGAAGCAGCAACAGTGTCCTGGTGAGAGTGAAGCAACAGTGTCCTGGTGTGAGTGAAGCAACAACAGTGTCCTGGTGTGAGTGAAGGAGCAACAGTCCTGGTGTGAGTGAAGCAGCAACAGTGTCCTGGTGAGAGTGAAGCAACAGTCCTGGTGAGAGTGAAGCAACAGTGTCCTGGTGAGAGTGAAGCAACAGTGTCCTGGTGTGAGTGAAGCAACAACAGTGTCCTGGTGTGAGTGAAGGAGCAACAGTCCTGGTGTGAGTGAAGCAGCAACAGTCCTGGTGTGAGTGAAGCAACAACAGTGTCCTGGTGTGAGTGAAGGAGCAACAGTCCTGGTGTGAGTGAAGCAGCAACAGTCCTGGTGTGAGTGAAGCAACAACAGTGTCCTGGTGTGAGTGAAGCAGCAACAGTGTCCTGGTGAGAGTGAAGCAGCAACAGTGTCCTGGTGAGAGTGAAGCAGCAACAGTGTCCTGGTGTGAGTGAAGCAGCAACAGTCCTGGTGTGAGTGAAGCAGCAACAGTGTCCTGGTGAGAGTGAAGCAACAGTCCTGGTGAGAGTGAAGCAACAGTGTCCTGGTGAGAGTGAAGCAACAGTGTCCTGGTGTGAGTGAAGCAACAACAGTGTCCTGGTGTGAGTGAAGGAGCAACAGTCCTGGTGTGAGTGAAGCAGCAACAGTCCTGGTGTGAGTGAAGCAGCAACAGTGTCCTGGTGTGAGTGAAGCAGCAACAGTGTCCTGGTGTGAGTGAAGCAGCAGCAGTGTCCTGGTGTGAGTGAAGCAGCAACAGTGTCCTGGTGTGAGTGAAGCAGCAACAGTGTCCTGGTGTGAGTGAAGCAGCAACAGTGTCCTGGTGTGAGTGAAGCAACAGTGTCCTGGTGTGAGTGAAGCAGCAACAGTGTCCTGGTGTGAGTGAAGCAGCAACAGTGTCCTGGTGAGAGTGAAGCAGCAACAGTGTCCTGGTGTGAGTGAAGCAGCAACAGTGTCCTGGTGAGAGTGAAGCAGCAACAGTGTCCTGGTGTGAGTGAAGCAGCAACAGTGTCCTGGTGTGAGTGAAGCAGCAACAGTGTCCTGGTGTGAGTGAAGCAGCAACAGTGTCCTGGTGTGAGTGAAGCAGCAGCAGTGTCCTGGTGTGAGTGAAGCAGCAACAGTCCTGGTGTGAGTGAAGCAGCAACAGTGTCCTGGTGTGAGTGAAGCAGCAACAGTGTCCTGGTGTGAGTGAAGCAGCAACAGTGTCCTGGTGTGAGTGAAGCAGCAACAGTGTCCTGGTGTGAGTGAAGCAGCAGCAGTGTCCTGGTGTGAGTGAAGGAGCAACAGTGTCCTGGTGTGAGTGAAGCAGCAACAGTGTCCTGGTGTGAGTGAAGCAACAACAGTGTCCTGGTGTGAGTGAAGGAGCAACAGTCCTGGTGTGAGTGAAGCAGCAACAGTCCTGGTGTGAGTGAAGCAACAACAGTGTCCTGGTGTGAGTGAAGCAACAACAGTGTCCTGGTGTGAGTGAAGCAACAACAGTGTCCTGGTGTGAGTGAAGCAGCAACAGTCCTGGTGTGAGTGAAGCAGCAACAGTGTCCTGGTGAGAGTGAAGCAGCAACAGTGTCCTGGTGTGAGTGAAGCAACAACAGTGTCCTGGTGTGAGTGAAGCAGCAACAGTGTCCTGGTGTGAGTGAAGCAACAACAGTGTCCTGGTGTGAGTGAAGCAACAACAGTGTCCTGGTGTGAGTGAAGCAACAACAGTGTCCTGGTGTGAGTGAAGCAACAACAGTGTCCTGGTGTGAGTGAAGCAACAACAGTGTCCTGGTGTGAGTGAAGCAGCAACAGTCCTGGTGTGAGTGAAGCAGCAACAGTGTCCTGGTGAGAGTGAAGCAGCAACAGTGTCCTGGTGTGAGTGAAGCAACAACAGTGTCCTGGTGTGAGTGAAGCAGCAACAGTGTCCTGGTGTGAGTGAAGCAACAACAGTGTCCTGGTGTGAGTGAAGCAACAACAGTGTCCTGGTGTGAGTGAAGCAGCAACAGTGTCCTGGTGTGAGTGAAGCAACAACAGTGTCCTGGTGAGAGTGAAGCAGCAACAGTGTCCTGGTGTGAGTGAAGCAACAACAGTGTCCTGGTGTGAGTGAAGCAACAACAGTGTCCTGGTGTGAGTGAAGCAACAACAGTGTCCTGGTGTGAGTGAAGCAGCAACAGTCCTGGTGTGAGTGAAGCAGCAACAGTGTCCTGGTGTGAGTGAAGCAGCAACAGTGTCCTGGTGAGAGTGAAGCAGCAACAGTGTCCTGGTGTGAGTGAAGCAGCAACAGTGTCCTGGTGTGAGTGAAGCAGCAACAGTGTCCTGGTGTGAGTGAAGCAGCAACAGTCCTGGTGTGAGTGAAGCAGCAGCAGTGTCCTGGTGAGAGTGAAGCAGCAACAGTGTCCTGGTGTGAGTGAAGCAACAACAGTGTCCTGGTGTGAGTGAAGCAGCAACAGTGTCCTGGTGTGAGTGAAGCAGCAACAGTGTCCTGGTGTGAGTGAAGCAGCAACAGTCCTGGTGTGAGTGAAGCAACAACAGTGTCCTGGTGTGAGTGAAGGAGCAACAGTCATGGTGTGAGTGAAGCAGCAACAGTCCTGGTGTGAGTGAAGCAGCAACAGTGTCCTGGTGTGAGTGAAGCAGCAACAGTCCTGGTGTGAGTGAAGCAGCAACAGTCCTGGTGTGAGTGAAGCAACAACAGTGTCCTGGTGTGAGTGAAGCAACAACAGTGTCCTGGTGTGAGTGAAGCAACAGTCCTGGTGTGAGTGAAGCAACAACAGTGTCCTGGTGTGAGTGAAGCAACAGTCCTGGTGTGAGTGAAGCAACAACAGTGTCCTGGTGTGAGTGAAGCAGCAACAGTGTCCTGGTGTGAGTGAAGGAGCAACAGTCCTGGTGTGAGTGAAGCAGCAACAGTCCTGGTGTGAGTGAAGCAGCAACAGTCCTGGTGTGAGTGAAGCAGCAACAGTCCTGGTGTGAGTGAAGCAACAACAGTGTCCTGGTGTGAGTGAAGGAGCAACAGTCCTGGTGTGAGTGAAGCAACAACAGTGTCCTGGTGTGAGTGAAGCAGCAACAGTGTCCTGGTGAGAGTGAAGCAGCAACAGTGTCCTGGTGTGAGTGAAGCAACAGTCCTGGTGTGAGTGAAGCAACAACAGTGTCCTGGTGTGAGTGAAGCAACAGTCCTGGTGTGAGTGAAGCAACAACAGTGTCCTGGTGTGAGTGAAGCAGCAACAGTGTCCTGGTGAGAGTGAAGCAGCAACAGTGTCCTGGTGTGAGTGAAGCAGCAACAGTCCTGGTGTGAGTGAAGCAGCAACAGTGTCCTGGTGAGAGTGAAGCAACAGTGTCCTGGTGTGAGTGAAGCAGCAACAGTGTCCTGGTGTGAGTGAAGCAGCAACAGTGTCCTGGTGTGAGTGAAGCAGCAACAGTGTCCTGGTGTGAGTGAAGTAACAACAGTGTCCTGGTGTGAGTGAAGCAGCAACAGTGTCCTGGTGTGAGTGAAGCAGCAACAGTGTCCTGGTGTGAGTGAAGTAACAACAGTGTCCTGGTGTGAGTGAAGCAGCAACAGTGTCCTGGTGTGAGTGAAGCAGCAACAGTGTCCTGGTGTGAGTGAAGCAGCAACAGTGTCCTGGTGAGAGTGAAGCAACAGTGTCCTGGTGTGAGTGAAGCAGCAACAGTGTCCTGGTGTGAGTGAAGCAGCAACAGTGTCCTGGTGTGAGTGAAGCAGCAACAGTGTCCTGGTGTGAGTGAAGCAGCAACAGTGTCCTGGTGTGAGTGAAGCAGCAGCAGTGTCCTGGTGTGAGTGAAGCAGCAACAGTGTCCTGGTGAGAGTGAAGCAGCAACAGTGTCCTGGTGTGAGTGAAGCAGCAACAGTGTCCTGGTGTGAGTGAAGCAGCAACAGTGTCCTGGTGTGAGTGAAGCAGCAACAGTGTCCTGGTGTGAGTGAAGCAGCAACAGTCCTGGTGTGAGTGAAGCAGCAACAGTGTCCTGGTGTGAGTGAAGCAGCAACAGTGTCCTGGTGTGAGTGAAGCAGCAACAGTGTCCTGGTGAGAGTGAAGGAGCAACAGTGTCCTGGTGTGAGTGAAGCAGCAACAGTGTCCTGGTGTGAGTGAAGCAACAGTCCTGGTGAGAGTGAAGCAGCAACAGTGTCCTGGTGTGAGTGAAGCAACAGTCCTGGTGAGAGTGAAGGAGCAACAGTGTCCTGGTGTGAGTGAAGCAACAGTCCTGGTGAGAGTGAAGCAGCAACAGTGTCCTGGTGTGAGTGAAGCAACAGTCCTGGTGTGAGTGAAGCAGCAACAGTGTCCTGGTGTGAGTGAAGCAGCAACAGTGTCCTGGTGTGAGTGAAGGAGCAACAGTGTCCTGGTGTGAGTGAAGGAGCAACAGTGTCCTGGTGTGAGTGAAGCAGCAACAGTGTCCTGGTGAGAGTGAAGCAACAACAGTGTCCTGGTGAGAGTGAAGCAGCAACAGTGTCCTGGTGTGAGTGAAGCAGCAACAGTGTCCTGGTGTGAGTGAAGCAGCAACAGTGTCCTGGTGTGAGTGAAGGAGCAACAGTGTCCTGGTGTGAGTGAAGCAACAGTCCTGGTGTGAGTGAAGCAGCAACAGTGTCCTGGTGTGAGTGAAGGAGCAACAGTGTCCTGGTGTGAGTGAAGCAACAGTCCTGGTGTGAGTGCAGCAACAGTCCTGGTGTGAGTGCAGCAACAGTGTCCTGGTGTGAGTGCAGCAACAGTCCTGGTGTGAGTGCAGCAACAGTCCTGGTGTGAGTGCAGCAACAGTGTCCTGGCAGGACCAGCTCGTCTCTCACGGTGTCATTCTCGTACATGATCCTCGAAGGAGTCAAGTTTACTTTTTCTTTTGTTGTGCACAACTGACCCAGAAAGAAATGGGAAAACAAGTATTTCAATTTCTGAATTGTTAGAGGGTTGTAGGAGCGAGTGTAGCAATCTACAACCCCAGTTCTCACTAGTGTAGCAATCTACAACCCCAGTTCTCACTAGTGTAGCAATCTACAACCCCAGTTCTCACTAGTGTAGCAATCTACAACCCCAGTTCTCACTAGTGTAGCAATCTACAACCCCAGTTCTCACTAGTGTAGCAATCTACCACCCCAGTTCTCACTAGTGTAGCAATCTATAGCAATCTACCACCCCAGTTCTCACTAGTGTAGCAATCTACAACTCCAGTTCTCACTAGTGTAGCAATCTACAACTCCAGTTCTCACTAGTGTAGCAATCTACCACTCCAGTTCTCACTAGTGTAGCAATCTACAACTAAAGTTCTCACTAGTGTAGCAATCTACCACCCCAGTTCTCACTAGTGTAGCAATCTACCATCCCAGTTCTCACTCGTGTAGCAATCTACCACCCCAGTTCTCACTCGTGTAGCAATCTACCACCCCAGTTCTCACTAGTGTAGCAATCTACCACCCCAGTTCTCACTAGTGTAGCAATCTACCACCCCAGTTCTCACTAGTGTAGCAATCTACCACCCCAGTTCTCACTAGTGTAGCAATCTACCACCCCAGTTCTCACTAGTGTAGCAATCTACCACCCCAGTTCTCACTAGTGTAGCAATCTACCACCCCAGTTCTCACTAGTGTAGCAATCTACCACCCCAGTTCTCACTAGTGTAGCAATCTACCACCCCAGTTCTCACTCGTGTAGCAATCTACCACCCCAGTTCTCACTAGTGTAGCAATCTACCACCCCAGTTCTCACTAGTGTAGCAATCTACCACCCCAGTTCTCACTAGTGTAGCAATCTACCACCCCAGTTCTCACTAGTGTAGCAATCTACCACCCCAGTTCTCACTCGTGTAGCAATCTACAACCCCAGTTCTCACTCGTGTAGCAATCTACCACCCCAGTTCTCACTAGTGTAGCAATCTACCACCCCAGTTCTCACTAGTGTAGCAATCTACAACCCCAGTTCTCACTAGTATAGCAATCTACCACCCCAGTTCTCACTAGTATAGCAACCTACAACTCCAGTTCTCACTAGTGTAGCAATCTACCACCCCAGTTCTCACTAGTGTAGCAATCTACCACCCCAGTTCTCTCTAGTGTAGCAATCTACCACCCCAGTTCTCACTAGTGTAGCAATCTACAACCCCAGTTCTCACTACCACCCCAGTTCTCACTAGTATAGCAATCTACAACCCCAGTTCTCACTAGTGTAGCAATCTACCACCCCAGTTCTCACTAGTGTAGCAATCTACCACCCCAGTTCTCACTAGTGTAGCAATCTACAACCCCAGTTCTCACTAGTGTAGCAATCTACCACCCCAGTTCTCACTAGTGTAGCAATCTACCACCCCAGTTCTCACTAGTGTAGCAATCTACCACCCCAGTTCTCACTAGTGTAGCAATCTACCACCCCAGTTCTCACTAGTGTAGCAATCTACCACCCCAGTTCTCACTAGTGTAGCAATCTACAACCCCAGTTCTCACTAGTGTAGCAATCTACCACTCCAGTTCTCACTAGTGTAGCAATCTACAACCCCAGTTCTCACTAGTGTAGCAATCTACAACCCCAGTTCTCACTAGTGTAGCAATCTACCACCCCAGTTCTCACTAGTGTAGCAATCTACCACCCCAGTTCTCACTAGTGTAGCAATCTACCACCCCAGTTCTCACTAGTGTAGCAATCTACAACCCCAGTTCTCACTAGTGTAGCAATCTACCACCCCAGTTCTCACTAGTGTAGCAATCTACCACTCCAGTTCTCACTAGTGTAGCAATCTACCACCCCAGTTCTCACTAGTGTAGCAATCTACCACCCCAGTTCTCACTAGTGTAGCAATCTACAACCCCAGTTCTCACTAGTGTAGCAATCTACCACCCCAGTTCTCACTAGTGTAGCAATCTACCACCCCAGTTCTCACTAGTGTAGCAATCTACCACCCCAGTTCTCACTAGTGTAGCAATCTACCACTCCAGTTCTCACTAGTGTAGCAATCTACCACCCCAGTTCTCACTAGTGTAGCAATCTACCACCCCAGTTCTCACTAGTGTAGCAATCTACCACCCCAGTTCTCACTAGTGTAGCAATCTACAACCCCAGTTCTCACTAGTGTAGCAATCTACCACCCCAGTTCTCACTAGTGTAGCAATCTACCACCCCAGTTCTCACTAGTGTAGCAATCTACCACCCCAGTTCTCACTAGTGTAGCAATCTACCACCCCAGTTCTCACTAGTGTAGCAATCTACCACCCCAGTTCTCACTAGTGTAGCAATCTACCACCCCAGTTCTCACTCGTGTAGCAATCTACCACCCCAGTTCTCACTAGTGTAGCAATCTACCACTCCAGTTCTCACTAAAATGGTCAGGGGAAAGGAGGTATAATAAATCCTGAAATGCTGTAAATTCCAACCATGAAGTCACCTTAAACCTCTTGTTAAATAACGTGGTGTATGTGTCACACACACACGAGGGATACTTGTGTACGAGGTGTCGACATGGTCCATCATGTAGGAACTGGTGTATATCTGACGGTCGAGGGACACTTGACTGATCACTAGAGTCAGTGGCTTGACTGCTGCCTTCTCTGCTGCCTTCTCTGCTGCCTTCTCTGCTGCCTTATCTGCTGCCTTCTCTGCTGCCTTCTCTGCTGCATGATGGAACACCTGCTGCACCATTCTTGTGTGCTCACTTGCTTGCAGTTAGAAAACGATCCATAATAACCACCATGATATGATGGTACACCATCATAGCTACCATGATGATGATGGTACACCATCATAACTGCCATGGCCATGATGATATACCATAATAACTACCATGACAATGATGGTACATCATAATAACTACCATGACCATGATGGTACACCATCATAACTACCATGACCATGATGGTACACCATCATAACTACCATGACCATGATGGTACACCATCATAACTCCTTCATGGCATCAACATAAAAATCTCACTTTACGGAACTCATCTTTAAATCCCTCAGCAAAGACATTAATACCGTCGATTAATCTATATTAATCCTCACAAACCCACACGACTTAGAGTTTCCTTAAGCTTTGTTTAGTGAGGAGTTATAAGGAAGGAGGGAGTTGGAGAGGGAGGGAGGTAGAGAGGGAGTTGGAGAGGGAGGGAGGTAGAGAGGGAGTTGGAGAGGGAGGGAGGTAGAGAGGGAGTTGGAGAGGGAGGGAGGTAGAGAGGGAGTTGGAGAGGGAGGGAGATAGAGAGGGATAGAGGGAGAGAAGTGTAAATAGGTGATGTCGGTGACAGCAGGTCACATGCAAAATTAATTACTTGGTCAGGTTTAATGATCTGTCATTATACCAGCATCATTAAGCCATCACACAACCTAGACTCTAACGTCAACACAGTATATATGTACATACTGATATACACTTCTGGGTGTATATAGTGATATACACTTTTCAGTGTATATACAATGAAGGAATGGGAGGATGGTTACATTCGTTTACCTGTTTCTGAAGGTGTTTTGTGGAACAAGTGGTGGTAGCAGACTACATACACAGCTTTAAGATAAGGTATGATAGTGTCCACCAGGCTTGAGGCAGTGAATCTAGTAGGTGGTAAGTAGAGAGGTGAGGCCAGGAGCTACAACAAGACCCCCGCCAGCCACATAGTACCAACATAGTCTAGGGATGTTGCCAGCCGTGTTTCACTTTGTCTTCACAGATTTCTTATTTAAATTTAAATATATTTAAATTGTGAGATACTGTGATGACTACTGTGTGATGATGACTGCTGTGTGATGACTACTGTGTGATGATGACTACTGTGTGATGATGACTACTGTGTGATGATGACTGCTGTGTGATGATGACTACTGTGTGATGACTACTGTGTGATGATGACTACTGTGTGATGGCTACTGTGTGATGATGACTACTGTGTGATGACTACTGTGTGATGATGACTACTGTGTGATGACTACTGTGTGATGATGACTACTGTGTGATGACTACTGTGTGATGATTACTGTGTGATGATGACTACTGTGTGATGATGACTACTGTGTGATGACTACTGTGTGATGATGACTACTGTGTGGTGATGACTACTGTGTGATGATGACTACTGTGTGATGACTACTGTGTGATGATGACTACTGTGTGATGATGACTACTGTGTGATGATGACTACTGTGTGATGACTACTGTGTGATGATGACTACTGTGTTATGATGACTACTGTGTGATGATGGCTACTGTGTGATGATGGCTACTGTGTTATGATGACTACTGTGTGACAACTACTGTGTGATAACTACTGTGTGATGATGGCTACTGTGTGATAACTACTGTGTGATGATGGCTACTGTGTGATAACTACTGTGTGATAACTACTGTGTGATGATGGCTACTGTGTGATAACTACTGTGATGATGGCTACTGTGTGATAACTACTGTGTGATGATGGCTACTGTGTGATAACTACTGTGTGATGATGGCTACTGTGTGATGAAGAATACTGTGTGATAACTACTGTGTGATGATGACTACTGTGTGATGACTACTGTGTGATGACTACCGTGTGATGATGACTACTGTGTGATGATGACTACTGTGTGATGATGATGATGATGACTACTGTGTGATGATGACTACTGCGTTATGATGATGATGATGACTACTGTGTGATAATGACTACTGTGTGATGACTGTGTGATGACTACTGTGTGATGATGACTACTGTGTGATGATGCTACTGTGTGATAACTACTGTGTGATGATGACTACTGTGTGATGATGACTACTGTGTGATGATGACTACTGTGTGATGATGGCTACTGTGTGATAACTACTGTGATGATGGCTACTGTGTGATAACTACTGTGTGATGATGGCTACTGTGTGATAACTACTGTGTGATGATGGCTACTGTGTGATGATGACTACTGTGTGATGATGACTACTGTGTGATGATGACTACTGTGTGATGATGACTACTGTGTGATGATGACTACTGTGTGATGATGACTACTGTGTTATGATGACTACTGTGTGATAACTACTGTGTGATGATGGCTACTGTGTGCTAACTACTGTGTGATAACTACTGTGTGATGAAGAATACTGTGTGATAACTACTGTGTGATGATGACTACTGTGTGATGACTACTGTGTGATGACTACCGTGTGATGATGACTACTGTGTGATGATGACTACTGTGTGATGATGACTACTGTGTGATGATGACTACTGTGTGATGATGACTACTGCGTTATGATGACTACTGTGTGATGATGACTACTGTGTGATAATGACTACTGTGTGATGATTACTGTGTGATGACTACTGTGTGATGATGACTACTGTGTGATGATGGCTACTGTGTGATAACTACTGTGTGATGATGACTACTGTGTGATGATGACTACTGTGTTATGATGACTACTGTGTGATGATGACTACTGTGTGATAATGACTACTGTGTGATGATTACTGTGTGATGACTACCGTGTGATGATGACTACTGTGTGATGATGACTACTGTGTGATGATGACTACTGTGTGATGATGACTACTGTGTGATGATGACTACTGCGTTATGATGACTACTGTGTGATGATGACTACTGTGTGATAATGACTACTGTGTGATGATTACTGTGTGATGACTACTGTGTGATGATGACTGCTGTGTGATGATGGCTACTGTGTGATAACTACTGTGTGATGATGACTACTGTGTGATGATGACTACTGTGTGATGATGGCTACTGTGTGATAACTACTGTGTGATGATGACTACTGTGTGATGATGACTACTGTGTGATGATGGCTACTGTGTGATAACTACTGTGTGATGATGACTACTGTGTGATGATGACTACTGTGTGATGATGACTACTGTGTGATGATGACTACTGTGTGATGATGGCTACTGTGTGATAACTACTGTGTGATGATGACTACTGTGTGATGATGACTACTGTGTTATGATGACTACTGTGTGATGATGACTACTGTGTTATGATGACTTCTGTGTGATGATGACTACTGTGTTATGATGACTACTGTGTGATAAGAACATAAGAATGGAGAAACACTGCAGAAGGCCTACTGGCCCATGCGAGGCAGGTCCTTATCAAAACGACTACTACCTAAAGCTTCCCTGGAAATAACTCCCGTACCCAATGACACCAATCAAACCCAGCCCCTCCCACTCATATATTTGTCCAGTCTCTTCTTAAAGCTACCCAAGGTCCTAGCCTCTATCACCCCAATGGAAAGACTGTTCCACGCATCTACAACTCTGTTAGAAAACCAGTACTTACCTATGTCCTTTCTAAATCTAAATTTATCCAACTTAAATCCATTATTCCTGGTTCTTACCTGGTTCGACACCCTCAGTACTTTATTAATATCTCCCTTGTTTATGCCCGTCATCCACTTATACACTTCAATGATATCTCCCCTCATTCTACGCCTCTCCAGAGAGTGGAGATTTAAGGCTTTAAGTCTATCTTCATACGGGAGGTTCCTTACACAGTAAATCATTTTAGTAATTCTTCTCTGTATGTTCTCTAATGAGTCTATGTCCATCCTGTAGTAAGGGGACCAAAACTGAGCAGCATAATCTAAATGAGGCCTCACTAGTGATGTATAGAGCTGTAAAATAACTTTTGGACTTCTGTTACTTATACTTCTTGAGATAAATCCAAGTAATCTGTTGGCCTTGTTGCGCACACTAAGGTACTGCTGTCTTGGCTTTAGATTTCTGCTCACCATGACTCCCAAGTCCTTTTTACATTCTGTATGATCAAGCTCTACTTCACCTAGATTATAGCTTCGAGGGTGAAGATTATAGCTTCGAGGGTAAATTATAGCTTCAAGGGTGACGATGACTACTGATGATGACTACTGTGTTATGATGACTACTGTGTGATGATGGCTACTGTGTGATGACTACCGTGTGATGATGGCTACTGTGTGATGATGACTACTGTGTTATGATGACTACTGTGTGACGATGACTACTGTGTGATGATGACTACTGTGTGATGATGACTACTGTGTGATGATGACTACTGTGTTATGATGACTACTGTGTGATGATGACTACTGTGTGATGATGACTACTGTGTGATGACTATCCTGTGATGATGACTACTGTGTGATGATGACTACTGTGTGATGATGACTACTGTGTTATGATGACTACTGTGTTATGATGACTACTGTGTGATGATGGCTACTGTGTGATGACTACCGTGTGATGATGGCTACTGTGTGATGATGACTACTGTGTTATGATGACTACTGTGTGATGATGACTACTGTGTGATGATGACTACTGTGTGATGACTACCCTGTGATGATGACTACTGTGTGATGATGACTACTGTGTTATGATGACTACTGTGTTATGATGACTACTGTGTTATGATGACTACTGTGTTATGATGACTACTGTGTTATGATGACTACTGTGTTATGATGACTACTGTGTTATGATGACTACTGTGTGATGATGACTACTGTGTGATGATGACTACTGTGTGATGATGATTACTGTGTTATGATGACTACTGTGTGATGACTACTGTGTGATGATGACTACTTTGATATGATGACTACTGCGTTATGATGACTACTGTGTGATGATGACTACTGTGTTATGATGACTACTGTGTTATGATGACTACTGTGTGATGATGACTACTGTTATGATGACTACTGTGTGATGATGACTACAGTGTTATGATGACTACTGTGTTATGATGACTACTGTGTTATGATGACTACTGTGTTATGATGACTACTGTGTGATGATGACTACTGTGTTATGATGACTACTGTGTTGTGATGACTACTGTGTGATGATGACTACTGTGTTATGATGACTACTGTGTTATGATGACTACTGTGTGATGATGACTACTGTTATGATGACTACTGTGTGATGATGACTACTGTGTTATGATGACTACTGTTATGATGACTACTTTGTGATGATGACTACTGTGTTATGATGACTACTGTGTTATGATGACTACTGTGTGATGATGACTACTGTGTTATGATGACTACTGTGTTATGATGACTACTGTGTTATGATGACTACTGTGTGATGATGACTACTGTTATGATGACTACTGTGTTATGATGACTACTGTGTTATGATGACTACTGTGTTGTGATGACTACTGTGTGATGATGACTACTGTGTGATGATGACTACTGTGTTATGATGACTACTGTGTTATGATGACTACTGTGTCATGGTGACTACTGTGTTATGATGACTACTGTGTGATGATGACTTGTGTTATGATGACTACTGTGTGATGATGACTACTGTGTGATGATGACTACTGTTATGATATATATATATATATATATATATATATATATATATATATATATATATATATATATATATATATATATATATATATATATATATATATATATATATATATGCAAGGAATTCGCGAGAGCATGCGAAATATACCCACACTGGACAATGCATATATATATATATATATATATATATATATATATATATATATATATATATATATATATATATATATATATATATATATATATATGTATATATGTATTCTTCTGGTAATTAACTTCTCCAAGATAGTGTGGGTGATTCAAGATAGTGTTGGTGGTTCAAGATAGTGTTGGTGGTTCAACGTAGTGTGGGTGGTTCAAGGTAGTGTGGGTAATTCAAGATAGTGTTGGTGGTTCAACATAGTGTGGGTGGTTCAAGATAGTGTGGGTGGTTCAAGGTAGTGTGGGTGGTTCAAGGTAGTGTGGGTGGTTCAAGATTGTGTTGGTGGTTCAAGATAGTGTTGGTGGTTCAACATAGTGTTGGTGGTTCAAGAGAGTGTGGGTAGTTCAAGGTAGTGTGGGTGGTTCAAGGTAGTGTGGGTGGTTCAAGATAGTGTGGGTGGTTCAAGGTAGTGTGGGTGGTTCAAGATAGTGTGGGTGGTTCAAGGTAGTGTAGGTGGTTCAAGATAGTGTAGGTGGTTCAAGATAGTGTAGGTGGTTCAAGATAGTGTGGGTGGTTCAAGGTAGTGTAGGTGGTTCAAGATAGTGTAGGTGGTTCAAGATAGTGTAGGTGGTTCAAGATAGTGTGGGTGGTTCAAGGTAGTGTGGGTGGTTCAAGATAGTGTAGGTGGTTCAAGGTAGTGTAGGTGGTTCAAGATAGTGTAGGTGGTTCAAGATAGTGTAGGTGGTTCAAGATAGTGTGGGTGGTTCAAGGTAGTGTGGGTGGTTCAAGATAGTGTAGGTGGTTCAAGATAGTGTAGGTGGTTCAAGATAGTGTGGGTGGTTCAAGGTAGTGTGGGTGGTTCAAGATAGTGTAGGTGGTTCAAGATAGTGTAGGTGGTTCAAGATAGTGTGGGTGGTTCAAGGTAGTGTGGGTGGTTCAAGATAGTGTAGGTGGTTCAAGATAGTGTAGATGGTTCAATATAGTGTGGGTGGTTCAAGGTAGTGTGGGTGGTTCAAGATAGTGTAGGTGGTTCAAGATAGTGTAGGTGGTTCAATATAGTGTGGGTGGTTCAAGGTAGTGTGGGTGGTTCAAGATAGTGTAGGTGGTTCAATATAGTGTGGGTGGTTCAAGGTAGTGTGGGTGGTTCAAGATAGTGTAGGTGGATGGAAGGTCGTTACCTTCTGCCTGACTGCCATCAACTGCCTCGTTATCCAGGTAAATGCTGCCATTATCTGGCTTACTGAACCTTGGTGGCTTACTGAACCCTGGTGGCTTACTGAACCCTGGTGGCTTACTGAACCTTGGTGGCTTACTGAACCCTGGTGGCTTACTGAACCTTGGTGGCTTACTGAACCATGGTGGCTTACTGAACCCTGGTGGCTTAGTGAACCTTTGTGGCTTACTGAACCCTGGTGGCTTACTGAACCTTGGTGGCTTACTGAACCATGGTGGCTTACTGAACCCTGGTGGCTTACTGAACCTTGGTGGCTTACTGAACCATGGTGGCTTACTGAACCCTGGTGTCTTACTGAACCCTGGTGGCTTACTGAACCCTGGTGGCTTACTGAACCTTGGTGGCTTACTGAACCTTGGTGGCTTACTGAACCCTGGTGGCTTACTGAACCCTGGTGGCTTACTGAACCTTGGTGGCTTACTGAACCTTGGTGGCTTACTGAACCTCGGTGGCTTACTGAACCTTGGTGGCTTACTGAACCTTGGTGGCTTACTGAACCTTGGTGGCTTAATGAACCTTGGTGGCTTACTGAACCCTGTTGGCTTACTGAACCTTGGTGGCTTACTGAGCCTTGGTGGCTTACTGAACCCTGTTGGCTTACTGAACCTTGGTGGCTTACTGAACTCTGGTGACTTACTGAACCCTCGTGGCTTACCGAACCCTGGTGGTTTACTGAACCCTGGTGGCTTACTGAACCCTGGTGGCTTACTGAACCTTGGTGGCTTACTGAACCTTGGTGGCTTACTGAACTGGTGACTTACTGAACCTTGGTGGCTTACTGAACCTTGGTGGCTTACTGAACCCTGGTGGCTTACTGAACCCTGGTGGCTTACTGAACCTTGGTGGCTTACTGAACCCTGGTGGCTTACTGAACCATGGTGGCTTACTGAACCCTGGTGGCTTACTGAACCCTGGTGGTTTACTGAACCTTGGTGGCTTACTGAACTCTGGTGACTTACTGAACCCTCGTGGCTTACTGAACCCTGGTGGCTTACTGAACCTTGGTGGCTTACTGAACCCTGGTGACTTACTGAACCCTCGTGGCTTACTGAACCTTGGTGGCTTACTGAACCTTGGTGGCTTACTGAACCCTGGTGGCTTACTGAACCCTGGTGGCTTACTGAACCTTGGTGGCTTACTGAACCTTGGTGGCTTACTGAACTTTGGTGGCTTACTGAACCTTGGTGGCTTACTGAACCTTGGTGGCTTACTGAACCTTGGTGGCTTAATGAACCTTGGTGGCTTACTGAACCCTGTTGGCTTACTGAACCTTGGTGGCTTACTGAACCTTGGTGGCTTACTGAACCCTGTTGGCTTACTGAACCTTGGTGGCTTACTGAACTCTGGTGACTTACTGAACCCTCGTGGCTTACTGAACCCTGGTGGCTTACTGAACCCTGGTGGCTTACTGAACCCTGGTGGCTTACTGAACCTTGGTGGCTTACTGAACCTTGGTGACTTACTGAACTCTGGTGACTTACTGAACCTTGGTGGCTTACTGAACCTTGGTGGCTTACTGAACCCTGGTGGCTTACTGAACCCTGGTGGCTTACTGAACCTTGGTGGCTTACTGAACCCTGGTGGCTTACTGAACCATGGTGGCTTACTGAACCCTGGTGGCTTACTGAACCCTGGTGGTTTACTGAACCTTGGTGGCTTACTGAACTCTGGTGACTTACTGAACCCTGGTGGTTTACTGAACCTTGGTGGCTTACTGAACTCTGGTGACTTACTGAACCCTCGTGGCTTACTGAACCCTGGTGGCTTACTGAACCTTGGTGGCTTACTGAACCCTGGTGGCTTACTGAACCCTGGTGGTTTACTGAACCTTGGTGGCTTACTGAACTCTGGTGACTTACTGAACCCTCGTGGCTTACTGAACCCTGGTGGCTTACTGAACCTTGGTGGCTTACTGAACCCTGGTGGCTTACTGAACCCTGGTGGTTTACTGAACCTTGGTGGCTTACTGAACCCTGGTGACTTACTGAACCCTGGTGGCTTACTGATCCTTGGTGGTTTACTGAACCCTGGTGGCTTACTGAACCCTGGTGGCTTACTGAACCTTGGTGGCTTACTGAACCCTGGTGGCTTACTGAACCCTGGTTGTTTACTGAACCCTGGTGGCTTACTGAACCCTGGTGGTTTACTGAACCCTGGTTGCTTACTGAACCCTGGTGGCTTACTGAACCCTGGTGGCTTGCTGAACCCTCCTGACTTACTGAACCCTGGTGGCTTACTGAACCTTGGTGGCTTACTGAACCCTGGTGGCTTACTGAACCCTGGTGGCTTACTGAACCTTGGTGGCTTACTGAACCTTGGTGGCTTACTGATCCCTGGTGGCTTACTGAACCCTGGTGGTTTACTGAACCCTGGTGGCTTACTGAACCCTGGTGGCTTACTAAACCTGGTGGCTTACTGAACCTTGGTGGCTTACTGAACCCTGGTGTCTTACTGAACCCTGGTGGCTTACTGAACCTTGGTGGCTTACTGAACCCTGGTGGCTTACTGAACCCTGGTGGTTTACTGAACCCTGGTGGCTTACTGAACCCTGGTGGTTTACTGAACCCCGGTGGCTTACTGAACCCTGGTGGTTTACTGAACCCTGGTGGCTTGCTGAACCCTGGTGGCTTACTGAACCCTGGTGGCTTACTGAACCCTGGTGGTTTACTGAACCCTGGTGGCTTGCTGAACCCTGGTGGCTTACTGAATCCTGGTGGCTTACTGAACCCTGGTGGTTTACTGAACCCCGGTGGCTTACTGAACCCTGGTGGTTTACTGAACCCTGGTGGTTTACTGAACCCTGGTGGCTTACTGAACCTTGGTGGCTTACTGAACCCTGGTGGTTTACTGAACCCTGGTGGTTTACTGAACCCTGGTGGCTTACTGAACCTTGGTGGCTTACTGAACCCTGGTGGCTTGCTGAATCCTGGCGGCTTGCTAAACCTGGTGGCTTGCTAAACCTTGATTGCTTGTTAAACCCTTGTGGCTTATTAAACCTTGGTGGCTTACTAAACCCTGGAGGCTTTCTAAACCCTGGTGGTTTGTTAAATCCTAGTGGCTTGCTGAACCCTGCTTATGTGCTAAACCATGGTGGCTTGCTGAACCCTTGTGGCCTACTGAACCCTGGTGGCTTGCTAAACCCTTGTGGCCTACTGAACCCTGGTGGCTTGCTAAACCCTCTTCGCCTACTGAACCCTGGTGGCTTGCTGAACCCTGGTGGCTTGCTAAACCCTTGTGGCCTACTGAACCCTGGTGGCCTACTGAACCCTGGTGGCCTACTGAACCCTGGTGGCTTGCTAAATCCTCTTCGCCTACTGAACCCTGGTGGCTTGCTAAACCCTGGTGGCTTGCTAAACCCTCTTCGCCTACTGAACCCTGGTGGCTTGCTAAACCCTCTTCGCCTACTGAACCCTGGTGGCTTGCTAAACCCTGGTGGCTTGCTAAACCCTTGTGGCCTACTGAACCCTGGTGGCTTGCTGAACCCTTGTGGCCTACTGAACCCTGGTGGCTTACTGAACCCTGGTGGCATGCTAAACCCTGGTGGCTTGCTAAACCCTCTTCGCCTACTGAACCCTGGTGGCTTGCTAAACCCTGGTGGCCTACTGAACCCTGGTGGCTTGCTAAACCCTGGTGGCTTGCTAAACCCTGGTGGCTTGCTAAACCCTGGTGGCTTGCTAAACCCTGGTGGCATGCTAATCCCTGGTGGCTTGCTAAACCCTCTTCGCCTACTGAACCCTGGTGGCTTGCTAAACCCTCTTCGCCTACTGAACCCTGGTGGCTTGCTAAACCCTCTTCGCCTACTGAACCCTGGTGGCTTGCTAAACCCTGGTGGCCTACTGAACCCTGGTGGCTTACTGAACCCTGGTGGCTTGCTGAACCTTGATCACGAGGTTGACCTCCAGTGGGTTCTTATGATTGAGAGGCTGCAACCGCGTCTCACGTGTTGCATTCTGCAAGTGGAGGGGAGGGGAGGGGAGGGGAGGGGAGGGGAGGGGAGGGGAGGGGAGGGGAGGGAAGGTGGAAGGTGAGGGAGGGGGGGTTGGTGGATCGATGCAAGGTGCAAGGGGTGCAACCAGACTAGTGGAGTGGGTGTTGGGTCGCCAGTGGGTGGTGGGTCACCAGTGGGTGGCTGGTCGGTCTCCAGTGGGTGGGTTGGTGGGTCTCCAGTGGGTGGGTTGGTGGGTCTCCAGTGGGTGGGTTGGTGGGTCTCCAGTGGGTTGGTTGGTGGGTCTCCAGTGGGTGGGTTGGTGGGTCTCCAGTGGGTTGGTTGGTGGGTCTCCAGTGGGTGGGTGGGTGTATAATCTTGGCCTGCTGGAAGATTAAGCAGAGAGTCAGTAGGATGGTGACACCACCACTCATAGTGATGGTGACATCACCAGCCATAGTGATGTTGACACAACCACTCATAGTGATGGTGACACCACCAGTCACAGTGATGGTGGCATCACCAGTCATAGTGATGGTGACATCACCAGTCATAGTGATGGTGACACCACCAGTCACAGTGATGGTGGCATCACCAGTCATAGTGATGGTGACATCACCAGTCATAGTGATGTTGACACAACCACTCATAGTGATGGTGACACCACCAGTCACAGTGATGGTGACACCACCACTCATAGTGATGGTGACACCACCAGTCACAGTGATGGTGACACCACCACTCATAGTGATGGTGACACCACCAGTCACAGTGATGGTGACACCACCACTCATAGTGATGGTGACACCACCAGTCACAGTGATGGTGACATCACCAGCCATAGTGATGGTGACATCACCAGTTATAGTGATGGTGACACCACCACTCATAGTGATGGTGACACCACCAGTCAGTGATGGTGACATCACCAGTCACAGTGATGGTGACATCACCAGTTATAGTGATGGAGACACCACCAGTCACAGTGATGGTGACATCACCAGTCATAGTGATGGTGACACCACCACTCATAGTGATGGTGACACCACCATAGCGATGGCGACAGCACCAGTTATAGTGATGGTGACACCACCAGTCATAGTGATGGTGACACCACCAGTTATAGTGATGGTGACACCACCAGTCATAGTGATGGTGACATCACCATAGTGATGGTGACACCACCAGTCATAATGATGGTGACACCACCAGTCATAGTGATGGTGACACCACCAGTCATAATGATGGTGACACCACCATAGTGATGGTGACACCACCAGTCATATTGATGGTGGCACCACCAGTCATAGTGATGGTGACACCACCAGTCATAATGATGGTGACACCACCATAGTGATGGTGACACCACCATAGTGATGGTGACACCACCATAGTGATGGTGACACCAGTGTAGGTTACCAAAGTGTCACCATAGTGATGGTGACACCACTAGTCATAGTGATGGTGACACCACCAGCCATAATGATGGTGACACCATCATAGTGGTGGTGACACCAGTGTAGGTCACCAAAGTGTCACCATAGTGATGGTGACACCACTAGTCATAGTGATGGTGACACCACCATAGTGATGGTAACCACCAGCCATAGTGAGGGAGGCAGCACAACCACCACTACTACTACCACCACCACCACCACCACCACCACTACTACCACCACCAACACTATCACCACTACTACTACCACTACTACCAATACTACTACCACCACTACCACTATTACCACCACTACTACCACCACCACCACTACTACCACTACTAACAATGCTACCACTATTACTACCCCCATTACTACCACCACTACTACCACCACTACTACCACCACTACTACCCCCACTACTACCACCACTACTACCACCACTACTACCACCACTACTACCACCACTACTACCACTACTACCACTACTACTACTACCTCTACCACCACAACTACTACCACCACTACTACCACCACTACCACAACTACCACTACTACCATTACTACCACCACTAATACCACCACTACCACCACTACCACTACTACCATTACTACCACCACTACTACCAGTACTACCACTACCACCACTACCACCACTACCACTACTACCATTACTACCACCACTACTACCACTACCACCACTACCACTACTACCACCATTACCACTACTACCATTACTACTACCACTATTACCACCATTACCACTACTACCACCACTACTACCACCTCTACCACCACCACCACTACTACCACCACTACCATTACTACCACCACTACTACTACCACTACCACCACTACTACCATTACTACCACCACTACCACTACTACCATTACTACTACCATTACTATCCCCACTACTACCACCACTACTACCACCACTACCACTACTACCATTACTACCACCACTAATACCACTACTACCACTACTACCACCACTACCACTACTACCATTACTACCCCCATTACTACCACCACTACTACCACCACTACCACTACTACCACCATTACTACCACCACTACTACCACTACTACCACCATTACCACTAAGTAAGGCATCATTAAGCATTTGCTTAAATTTGACTCACACTAAATTTAGCGAACACTCAGAATTTAACAGACTTTATTTTTAGCTTGCTGTTTCCTACCCCCTCCTTCCTACCTCCCCTCTCCCCTCTCCCCTCTCCCCTCTCCCCTCTCCCCTCTCCCTGGTGAATACCAGTGGTGGTAGTATTCTCATTTGTGTCTGCTTAAAGTTGTATGCATGTACACGCCCGTGTGTGTACACTTCCTGTGTATGTGTGTGTGTGTGTATTTGTACTCAATTGTGGTTGCAAGGGTCGATTCACAGCTCCTGACCCCGCCTTTTCACTGTTTGATAATAGGTCCATTCTCTCCCTGCTTTATCATACCTCTTCTTAAAGCTATGTATGGATCCTGCCTCCACCACATCACTCTACAGACCATTCCATTTACTAACAACTCTGTGACTGACGAAGTACTTCCCAGCATCCCTGTGACTCATCTGAGTTTTCAGCTTACATTTGTAACCCCTTGTTGCTGTGGCTCCATATTGCTGCGTCCCCTTGTTGGTGTGGCTCCATATTGCTGTGTCCCCTTGTTGTTGTGGCCCCATATTGCTGTGTCCCCTTGTTGCTGTGGCTCCATATTGTTGTGTCCCCTTGTTGCTGTGGCCCCATATTGCTGTGTCCCCTTGTTGCTGTGGCCCCATATTGCTGTGTCCCCTTGTTGCTGTGGCCCCATATTGCTGTGTCCCCTTGTTGCTGTGGCCCCATATTGCTGTGTCCCATTGTTGCTGTGGCTCCATATTGCTGTGTCCCCTTGTTGCTGTGGCCCCATATTGCTGTGTCCCCTTGTTGCTGTGGCCCCATATTGCTGTGTCCCCTTGTTGCTGTGGCCCCATATTGCTGTGTCCCTTTGTTGTTGTGGCCCCATATTGCTGTGTCCCCTTGTTGCTGTGGCCCCATATTGCTGTGTCCCCTTGTTGCTGTGGCCCCATATTGCTGTGTCCCCTTGTTGTTGTGTCCCTTGTTGTTGTGTCCCCTTGTTGTGTCCCCTTGTTGTTGTGTCCCCTTGTTGTTGTATCCCCTTGTTACTGTGGCCCCATATTGATGTGTCCCCTTGTTGTTGTGTCCCCTTGTTGCTGTGGCTCCATATTGCTGTGTCCCCTTGTTGCTGTGGCCCCATATTGCTGTGTCCCCTTGTTGCTGTGGCCCCATATTGCTGTGTCCCCTTGTTGTTGTGTCCCCTTGTTGTTGTGTCCCCTTGTTGTTGTGTCCCCTTGTTGTTGTGTCTCCTTGTTGTGTCCCCTTGTTGTTGTGTCCCCTTGTTGCTGTGGCCCCATATTGATGTGTCCCCTTGTTGTTGTGTCCCCTTGTTGCTGTGTCCCCTTGTTGTTGTGTCTCCTTGTTGTGTCCCCTTGTTGTTGTGTCCCCTTGTTGCTGTGGCCCCATATTGATGTGTCCCCTTGTTGTTGTGTCCCCTTGTTGCTGTGTCCCCTTGTTGTTGTGTCCCCTTGTTGCTGTGTCCCCTTGTTGTTGTGTCCCCTTGTTGCTGTGTCCCCTTGTTGTTGTGTCCCCTTGTTGCTGTGGCCCCATATTGATATGTCCCTTTTGTTACAAAAAACGCGATTCTAAAAGCTTAGAGATCTCCAGTGAATACTAGATAGGACTGCCCTTCTAGCATCCAGCCTGTTACTGGGTTTTCGTAACAAGTAGTCAGTATCCTTGTCCAATTATCCATTAGAATTCAGTATGATTCAATAGTGCTTCAGGATTACAACTGGTAGGCTACTAACTAGAGAAATTAAAATTTAATAAATTTATTAATCATTAAGTTGTCTAGAGGAATATCAAATTAAATTAAATCAATATCAACAAAATAAGAATAATCACTTCTCTCATTTACAGTATTTTTGTGTTGAAAGGACATATCACATTTATAATTCTTAAGTACCGTCTGGTACATTAACATTTAATAAGATATTACAAATATGTACAAGTAAGTTTGTGTATACTTGTAAGTGCTCTAAGTAGTTCGCTATGTCTCACGACTCGACTAGACTTAAACAAGTGACTGACAAAGTCCTCAAATAAACTAACTTCTTGACCAAATGGCAATCAGAACAGTCTGCTTGAACAACAAAAAGAATGCTAAAGCCCAATAGCAATACAACAAGCAACTGCGACACAGAATCAGGAACAAGGAGATAATATAATGACACTAAGTAGGGACCATCAGCAGATCCTCCACAAAAGTTACAAAACTCCCATACTACTGAATCTAAGTTCAGCATAAGAAAATCCCCGACTGTGACAGTACACAGATACCAGTACAAATTAGGTCATAAGCTATAGTTCAGGACCTGAGTTACTCAGAGTGTCTAAGCGACACAACCTCAGTACAACGTCGAAAATCACTAAGTCTATACAATGTTCTGTGAACAGAGTTCTACAGAACTAACAAGAATAATGAGACAGACAATCTGTCCAACCACCAAGAGAGTCTAGACCAGACTGAATACTTCAAGCGAGGTGAGGACACCCCCCCTCGATCACGTGATAGCTCCGTGGACAACTGCAGCTCAGAAGCCGGCAGAATAACGAGCAAAGAGCGATAATTACAGTAGTTAGACAATCAAGACTTGAATTGAGCACATAATATGTTACATCCTACCTAACAAAGGAAACTACGTCAAATAACAATATAAAGCAATACATTTACGATTTAGCTATTATCGCAAATATAAGCTATATAAAATTAAATGAAAAAGTAATAATTATATATATACATAATAATCATTGTAACCCATTCAGGGGTTGCAACACCTTTGTTGTTGTGTCCCTTGTTGTTGTGTCCCTTGTTGTTGTGTCCCCTTGTTGTTGTGTCCCCTTGTTGTTGTATCCCCTTGTTGTTGTGTCCCCTTGTTGTTGTGTCCCCTTGTTGTTGTGTCCCCTTGTTGTTGTGTCCCCTTGTTGTTGTGTCCCCTTGTTGTTGTGTCCCCTTGTTGTTGTGTCCCCTTGTTGTTGTGTCCCCTTGTTGTGTCCCCTTGTTGTTGTTTCCCCTTGTTGCTGTGGCCCCATATTGATGTGTCCCCTTGTTGTTGTGTCCCTTGTTGTTGTGTCCCCTTGTTGTTGTGTCCCCTTGTTGTTGTGCCCCCTTGTTGTTGTGTCCCTTGTTGTTGTGTCCCCTTGTTGTGTCCCCTTGTTGTTGTGTCCCCTTGTTGTTGTGTCCCTTGTTGTTGTGTCCCCCTGTTGTTGTGTCTCCTTGTTGTTGTATCCCCTTGTTGCTGTAGCCCCATACTGACGTGTCCCCTTGTTGTGTCCCCTTGTTGTTGTGTCCCCTTGTTGTTGTGTCCCTTGTTGTTGTGTCCCCCTGTTGTTGTGTCCCCTTGTTGTTGTGTCCCCTTGTTGCTGTAGCTCCATATTGATGTGTCCCCTTGTTGTTGTGTCCCTTGTTGTTGTGTCCCCTTGTTGTGTCCCCTTGTTGTTGTGTCCACTTGTTGCTGTAGCCCCATATTGATGTGTCCCCTTGTTGTTGTGTCCTCTTGTTGTTGTGTCTCCTTGTTGTTTTGTCCCCTTGTTGCTGTAGCCCCATATTGCTGTGTCCCCTTGTTGTTGTGTCCCCTTTTTGCTGTGTCCCCTTCTTGTTGTGTCCCCTTGTTGCTGTGTCCCCTTGTTGTTGTGTCCCCTTGTTGTTTTGTCCCCTTGTTGCTGTAGCCCCATATTGCTGTGTCCCCTTGTTGTGTCCCCTTGTTGCTGTGTCCCCTTGTTGTGTCCCCTTGTTGCTGTGTCCCCTTGTTGTTGTGTCCCCTAGTTGCTGTGTTCCCTTGTTGTTGTGTCCCCTTGTTGTTGTGTCCCCTTGTTGTTGTGTCCCCTTGTTGCTGTAGCCCCATATTGCTGTGTCACCTTGTTGTTGTATCCCCTTGTTGCTGTGTCCCCTTGTTGTTGTGTCCCCTTGTTGTTGTGTCCCCTTGTTGTTGTGTCCCCTTGTTGCTGTGTCCCCTTGTTGCTGTGTCCCTTGTTGTTGTGTCCCTTGTTGTTGTGTCTCCTTGTGCTGTGGCCCCATATTGCTGTGTCTCCTTGTTGCTGTGTCCCCTTGTTGTTGTGTCCCCTTGTTGCTGTAGCCCCATATTGCTGTGTCACCTTGTTGTTGTTTCCCCTTGTTGCTGTGTCTCCTTGTTGCTGTGTCCCCTTGTTGTTGTGTTCCCTTGTTGTGTCCCCTTGTTGTTGTGTCCCCTTGTTGTTGTGTTCCCTTGTTGTTGTGTCCCCTTGTTGTTGTGTCCCCTTGTTGTTGTGTTCCCTTGTTGTTGTGTCCCCTTGTTGCTGTGTCCCCTTTTTGCTGTGTCCCCATATTGCTGTGTCCTCTTGTTGCTGTGTCCCCTTTTTGCTGTGTCCCCTTGTTGTTGTGTCCCCTTGTTGCTGTGTCCCCTTGTTGCTGTGTCCCCTTGTTGCTGTGTCCCCTTGTTGTTGTGTCTCCTTGTTGTTTTGCCAACTTGTTGCTGTAGCCCCATATTGCTGTGTCCTCTTGTTGCTGTGTCCCCTTTTTGCTGTGTCCCCTTGTTGTTGTGTCCCCTTGTTGCTGTGACCCCTTGTTGTGTCCCCTTGTTGCTGTGTCCCTTGTTGCTGTGTCCCCTTGTTTGTTGTGTCCCCTTGTTGTTGTGTCCCCTTATTGTTATGTCCCCTTGTTGTTGTGTCCTCTTGTTGCTGTAGCACCATATTGCTGTGTCACCTTGTTGTTGTGTCCCCTTGTTGCTGTGACCCCTTGTTGTGTCCCCTTGTTGCTGTGTCCCCTTGTTGCTGTGTCCCCTTGTTTGTTGTGTCCCCTTGTTGTTTTGTCCCGTTGTTGCTGTAGCCCCATATTGCTGTGTCCTCTTGTTGCTGTGTCCCCTTTTTGCTGTGTCCCCTTGTTGTTGTGTCCCCTTGTTGCTGTGACCCCTTGTTGTGTCCCCTTGTTGCTGTGTCCCCTTGTTGTTGTGTCCCCTTGTTGCTGTGTCCCCTTGTTGTTGTGTCCCCTTATTGTTATGTCCCCTTGTTGTTGTGTCCTCTTGTTGCTGTTGCACCATATTGCTGTGTCACCTTGTTGTTGTGTCCCCTTGTTGCTGTGTCCCCTTGTTGTTGTGTCCCCTTGCTGTTGTCCCCTTGTTGTTGTGTCCCCTTGTTGTTGTGTCCCCTTGTTGCTGTGTCCCCTTGTTGCTGTGTCCCTTGTTGTTGTGTCCCTTGTTGTTGTATCCCCTTGTGCTGTGGCCCCATATTGCTGTGTCCCGTTGTTGTTGTGTCCTCTTGTTGCTGTGTCCCCTCGTTGTTGTGTCCCCTTGTTGCTGTGTCCCCTTGTTGCTGTGTCCCCTTGTTGTGTCCCCTTGTTGTTGTGTCCCCTTGTTGTGTCCCCTTGTTGTTGTGTCCCCTTGTTGTTGCGTCCCCTTGTTGTTGTGTCCCCTTGTTGTTGTGTCCCCTTTTTGCTGTGTCCCCTTGTTGCTGTGTCCCCATATTGCTGTGTCCTCTTGTTGCTGTGTCCCCTTGTTGCTGTGTCCCCTTGTTGTTGTGTCCCCTTGTTGCTGTGTCCCCTTGTTGTTGTGTCCCCTTGTTGCTGTGTCCCCTTGTAGTTGTGTCCC
>NC_091357.1:22879642-22907142 GCF_038502225.1 Cherax quadricarinatus
GCAGTGCTTTTCCTGTTACTCCTACCTTTTCCTCTAGCTTTTCCACTAATCTCTTGTGTGGAACTGTGTCGAAAGCCTACTTACAGTCCAAGAAAATGCAGTCTACCCCCCCCCTCTCTCTCTTGTCTTACTGCTGTCACTTTGTCGTGAAACTCCAATAGGTTTGTGACACAGGATTTCCCTTCCCTGAAACCCTGCTGGTTATCGTGTATAAGCTCATCCCTATCTAGGTGCTCCACTATTCTTCTGATAATCTTCTCCATGACTTTGCATACTATACATGTAATTGACACTGTAGTTTAATGCTGTCTGTCTCCTTTCTCAAGTACTGGGACTATATATTAGCTGTCTTCCTCACCTCAGGTAGTCGCCCTGTTTCAATAGATATGTTGAAGATTGTTGATATTGGCACACACAGTGCCTCTGCTCCCTCTCTCAGGATCCTCATGTGTGTTGTGTGTGTTGTGTGTGTGTGTCACCAGTAGAGTACTAAGCACAACCTTGCACCAGTAGAGTACTAAGCACAACCTTGCACCAGTACTAAGCACAACCTTGCACCAGGTACCCAGCCATGACCACGACGACTCGCATACTTCCCACGAGCAACATGGCGTTCATCAACATCAACATCATCAACAACAGTTGGATCAAGACGAGGGTAGCCACGTTGTCTTAGTGACGCCCACAGCCTTGCAGGTAGCATGGGCGGCGCGGGCGGCACTCGCCCACATGGGCTGGAGACATGTGTGTATCGTCACTCTAGGTAAGTATACACCATCCCCTTGGTTTGTTATGGCAGCAACACTTCACCTCTGACACCTGTCACACCTGTCACACCTGCCACACCTGCCACACCTTCACTCACACACCTAACCGTGATAGCAGCTCTCAAGGGACCTGAGCTAGAGCACGACACGGCCTTACTGGTGTGGGATTCATCTGTTAAAAACCTGCTGTGGTCTCAGTGGTGGCCCATGCTAACCTTCCTATGGTGTATACAAATACACCCAGTTGTATGAATCTTGCTAGAGGCAGCTGGTCCAGTGGTTAGCCCACTGACCTGTGAATTGTACCACTCTCCCGTTCCCTGAGTTGTCACAAATAACGTGATTACCTTCAGTTAACACCGTATGAGGTCACTGTGTGAGGTCACTTTGAAGTCACTGTGTGAGGTCACTGTGTCAGGTCACTGTGAGAGGTTACTGTATGAGGTCACTGTGTCAGGTCACTGTGAGAGGTTACTGTATGAGGTCACTGTGTCAGGTCACTGTGAGAGGTCAGTGTGTCAGGTTACTGTGAGAGGTCACTGTGTCAGGTAGTGTGTATTACAATGACAAGTATAGACTAGTGGCCTGCACACCTGGCTGTAGCAACATCACCAAGGTAGGTACCAGCAGAAAGGCAACACAGATAAGAAACACTAATGGTTCTTTTACCAAGCAGCAAGCAGTGTATATACAATGTATATACAGTGTATATACAGTGTATATACAATATATATACAAATGACTTGTAGAGAGTAAGTAATATTTGATAGTGCCACGGTCACTCACAAGGCGACCACACCTCCGACCACACCCCAGGTGGTGACCACACCTCCAGGTGGTGCCCGCACCTCCAGGTGGTGACCACACCTCCAGGTGGTGACCACACTCCAGGTAGTGACCACACCTCCAGGTGGTGACCACACCCCAGGTAGTGCCCGCACCTCCAGGTGGTGCCCGCACCTCCAGGTGGTGACCACACTCCAGGTAGTGACCACACCTCCAGGTGGTGCCCGCACCTCCAGGTGGTGACCACACCTCCAGGTGGTGCCCGCACCTCCAGGTGGTGCCCGCACCTCCAGGTGGTGACCACACTCCAGGTAGTGACCACACCTCCAGGTGGTGCCCGCACCTCCAGGTGGTGACCACACCTCCAGGTGGTGACCACACTCCAGGTAGTGACCACACCTCCAGGTGGTGACCACACCCCAGGTAGTGCCCGCACCTCCAGGTGGTGCCCGCTCCTCCAGGTGGTGACCACACTCCAGGTAGTGACCACACCTCCAGGTGGTGCCCGCACCTCCAGGTGGTGACCACACCTCCAGGTGGTGCCCGCACCTCCAGGTGGTGCCCGCACCTCCAGGTGGTGACCACACTCCAGGTAGTGACCACACCTCCAGGTGGTGCCCGCACCTCCAGGTAGTGACCACACCTCCAGGTGGTGACCACACCCCAGGTAGTGACCACACCTCCAGGTGGTGCCCGCACCTCCAGGTGGTGACCACACTCCAGGTAGTGACCACACCTCCAGGTGGTGACCACACCCCAGGTAGTGACCACACCTCCAGGTGGTGCCCGCACCTCCAGGTAGTGACCACACCTCCAGGTGGTGACCACACCCCAGGTAGTGACCACACCTCCAGGTGGTGACCACACCCCAGGTAGTGACCACACCTCCAGGTGGTGACCACACCCCAGGTAGTGACCACACCTCCAGGTGGTGACCACACCCCAGGTAGTGACCACACCTCCAGGTGGTGACCACACCCCAGGTAGTGACCACACCTCCAGGTGGTGACCACACCCCAGGTAGTGACCACACCTCCAGGTGGTGACCACACCCCAGGTAGTGACCACACCTCCAGGTGGTGCCCACACCTCCAGGTAGTGACCACACCTCCAGGTGGTGACCACACCCCAGGTAGTGACCACACCTCCAGGTGGTGCCCGCACCTCCAGGTAGTGACCACACCCCAGGTAGTGACCACACCTCCAGGTGGTGCCCACACCTCCAGGTAGTGACCACACCTCCAGGTGGTGACCACACCCCAGGTAGTGACCACACCTCCAGGTGGTGCCTGCACCTCCAGGTAGTGACCACACCCCAGGTAGTGACCACACCTCCAGGTGGTGCCCGCACCTCCAGGTAGTGACCACACCTCCAGGTGGTGCCCGCACCTCCAGGTAGTGACCACACCTCCAGGTGGTGACTACACCCCAGGTAGTGACCACACCTCCAGGTGGTGACCACACCCCAGGTAGTGACCACACCTCCAGGTAGTGACCACACCTCCAGGTGGTGACCACACCCCAGGTAGTGACCACACCTCCAGGTAGTGACCACACCTCCAGGTGGTGCCCGCACCTCCAGGTAGTGACCACACCTCCAGGTGGTGACCACACCCCAGGTAGTGACCACACCTCCAGGTGGTGACCACACCCCAGGTAGTGACCACACCTCCAGGTAGTGACCACACCTCCAGGTGGTGACCACACCCCAGGTAGTGACCACACCTCCAGGTAGTGACCACACCTCCAGGTGGTGCCCGCACCTCCAGGTAGTGACCACACCTCCAGGTGGTGACCACACCCCAGGTAGTGACCACACCTCCAGGTGGTGCTCGCACCTCCAGGTAGTGACCACACCTCCAGGTGGTGACCACACCCCAGGTAGTGACCACACCTCCAGGTAGTGACCACACCTCCAGGTGGTGCCCGCACCTCCAGGTAGTGACCACACCTCCAGGTGGTGACCACACCCCAGGTAGTGACCACACCTCCAGGTAGTGACCACACCTCCAGGTGGTGCCCGCACCTCCAGGTAGTGACCACACCTCCAGGTGGTGACCACACCTCCAGGTGGTGACCACACCCCAGGTGTGTCTGTCAATGTTTATGAGACACATATGCAGCAGTTAGGTAACTTTATCCCCAGACGTTTCGCCCAGACAGTAGGGTTCTCCAGGCGAGTACTGAGGAGGCAACAAAAGCTGGAGAAATGATGTAATCAGTCTATTATCGTTGAAGAATTGGGTTTGAGGGGGTCAGTCCCTGAGCCTGGAGGCTGAGGGACTGGTAGTGGTAGTTGGGTGAGTGGTGGTTGTAGTAATGGTGGTAGTAGTAGTGGTAGTTGAGAGAGTAGTGGTGGTGGTAGTCACTTTGTATGAGGCTGGTTAAAGGTGAGGTGTCACACTGCCATCCCTGCCACCCCTGCCACTCTGCCGTACCTGCCACCCCTGCCACTATGCCATCTCTGCCACTATGCCATCCCTGCCACTCTGCCAGTCCTGCTACCCTGCCGCTCTGCCATCACTACCACCCTGCTACTCTGCCACCCCTGCCACTCTGCCGTACCTGCCACCCCTGCCTCTATGCCATCCCTGCCACTCTGCCAGTCCTGCCACCCTGCCGCTCTGCCATCACTACCACCCTGCTACTCTACAACTCCTGCCACTCTACCGTACCTGCCACCCCTGCCACTCTGCCATCCATGTCACTGCCATCTCTGTCACCCTGCCGCTCTGCCATCACTACCACCCTGCTACTCTGCCATCACTGCCGCTCTGCCATTCCTACCATCCTGCTACTCTGCCATCCCTACTACCCTTCTATTCTGCCATCCCTGCCACTCTGCCATCCCTGCCACCCTGCCATCCCTGCCACTCTGCCATCCCTGCCACCCTCCCATCCCTGCCACTCTGCCATCCCTACTACCCTGCTATTCTGCCATCCCTGCCACTCTGCCATCCCTGCCACCCTGCCATCCCTGACACTCTGCCATCCCTGCCACCCTCCCATCCCTACCACTCTGCCATCCCTACTACCCTGCTATTCTGCCATCACTGCCGCTCTGCCATTCCTACCATCCTGCTACTCTGCCATCCCTGCCACTCTGCCATCCCTGCCACCCTGCCATCCCTGCCACTCTGCCATCCCTGCCACCCTCCCATCCCTACCACTCTGCCATCCCTACTACCCTGCTATTCTGCCATCCCTGCCACTCTGCCATCCCTGCCACCCTCCCATCCCTGCCACTCTGCCATCCCTACTACCCTGCTATTCTGCCATCCCTGCCACTCTGCCATCCCTGCCACCCTGCCACCCTGCCACCCTGCCACCCTGCCACTCTGCCATACTATGGATTACCTTACCAAATCAATCTTAGTCAGTTTTAAACCTTCCTTTAATAATAATAATAATAATAATAATAATAATAATAATAATAATAATAATAATAATAATAATAATAATATTAATAATAATAATAATAATAATAATAATAATAATAATAATAATAATAATATTAATAATAATAATAATAATAATAATAATAATAATAATAATAATAATAATAATAATAATAATAATAATAATAATAATAATAATAATAATAATAATATTAATAATAATAATAAAAATAATAATAATAATAATAATAATAATAATAATAATAATAATAATAATAATAATAATAATAATAATAATAATAATAATATTAATAATAATAATAATAATAATAATAATAATAATAATAATAATAATAATAATAATAATAATAATAATAATAATAATAATAATAATAATAATAATATTAATAATAATATTAATAATAATAATAATAATAATAATAATAATAATAATAATAATAATAATAATATTAATAATAATAATAATAATAATAATAATAATAATAATAATAATAATAATAATAATAATAATATTAATAATAATAATAATAATAATAATAATAATAATAATAATAATAATAATAATAATAATAACTAAGCATCAATATTAACGTTAGTGTTGGTGGTGTAGTCAACCTTGGTGGAATGTTGGGTGATATTCACCTTTGTAGACTCCCAGCACCTGTGTCATGCTGTGTGACAGTGACATACCTTTGTAGACTTCCAGCACCTGTGTCATGCTGTGTGACAGTGACATACCTTTGTAGACTCCCAGCACCTGTGTCATGCTGTGTGACAGTGACATACCTTTGTAGACTCCCAGCACCTGTGTCATGCTGTGTGACAGTGACATACCTTTGTAGACTTCCAGCACCTGTGTCATGCTGTGTGACAGTGACATACCTTTGTAGACTCCCAGCACCTATGTCATGCTGTGTGACAGTGACATACCTTTGTAGACTCCCAGCACCTGTGTCATGCTGTGTGACAGTGACATACCTTTGTAGACTCCCAGCACCTGTGTCATGCTGTGTGACAGTGACATACCTTTGTAGACTCCCAGCACATGTGTCATGCTGTGTGACAGTGACATACCTTTGTAGACTCCCAGCACCTGTGTCATGCTGTGTGACAGTGACATACCTTTGTAGACTCCCAGCACCTGTGTCATGCTGGGTAACAGTGACATACCTTTGTAGACTCCCAGCACCTGTGTCATGCTGCGTGACGGTGACATACCTTTGTAGACTCCCAGCACCTGTGTCATGCTGTGTGACAGTGACATACCTTTGTAGACTCCCAGCACCTGTGTCATGCTGCGTGACAGTGACATACTTTTGTAGACTCCCAGCACCTGTGTCATGCTGTGTGACAGTGACATACCTTTGTAGACTCCCAGCACCTGTGTCCTACTGTGTGACAGTGACATACCTTTGTAGACTCCCAGCACCTGTGTCATGCTGTGTGACAGTGACATACCTTTGTAGACTCCCAGCACCTGTGTCATACTGTGTGACAGTGACATACCTTTGTAGACTCCCAGCACCTGTGTCATGCTGTGTGACAGTGACATACCTTTGTAGACTCCCAGCACCTGTGTCATGCTGTGACAGTGACATACCTTTGTAGACTCCCAGCACCTGTGTCATGCTGTGTGACAGTAATATACCTTTGTAGACTCCCAGCACCTGTGTCATGCTGTGTGACAGTGACATACCTTTGTAGACTCCCAGCACCTGTGTCATGCTGTGTGACAGTGATATACCTTTGTAGACTCCCAGCACCTGTGTCATGCTGTGTGACAGTGTAACACTTTTGTAGACTCCCAGCACCTGTGTCATGCTGTGTGACAGTGACATACCTTTGTAGACTCCCAGCACCTGTGTCATGCTGTGACAGTGACATACCTTTGTAGACTTCCAGCACCTGTGTCATGCTGTGACAGTGACATACCTTTGTAGACTCCCAGCACCTGTGTCATGCTGTGACAGTGACATACCTTTGTAGACTCCCAGCACCTGTGTCATGCTGTGTGACAGTGACATACCTTTGTAGACTCCCAGCACCTGTGTCATGCTGCGTGACAGTGACATACCTTTGTAGACTCCCAGCACCTGTGTCATGCTGTGTGACAGTGACATACCTTTGTAGACTCCCAGCACCTGTGTCATGCTGTGTGACAGTGACATACCTTTGCAGACTCCCAGCACCTGTGTCATGCTGTGTGACAGTGACATACCTTTGTAGACTTCCAGCACCTGTGTCATGCAGTGTGACAATGACATACCTTTGTAGACTCTCAGCACCTGTGTCATGCTGTGTGACAGTGACATACCTTTGTAGACTCTCAGCACCTGTGTCATGCTGTGACAGTGACATACCTTTGTAGACTCCCAGCACCTGTGTCATGCTGTGTGACAGTGGCATACCTTTGTAGACTCCCAGCACCTGTGTCATGCTGTGTGACAGTGACATACCTTTGTAGACTCCCAGCACCTGTGTCATGCTGTGTGACAGTGACATACCTTTGTAGACTCCCAGCACCTGTGTCATGCTGTGACAGTGACATACCTTTGTAGACTCCCAGCACCTGTGTCATGCTGTGTGACAGTGATATACTTTTGTAGACTCCCAGCACCTGTGTCATGCTGTGTGACAGTGACATACCTTTGTAGACTCCCAGCACCTGTGTCATGCTGTGTGACAGTGATATACCTTTGTAGACTCCCAGCACCTGTGTCATGCTGTGTGACAGTGTAACACTTTTGTAGACTCCCAGCACCTGTGTCATGCTGTGTGACAGTGACATACCTTTGTAGACTCCCAGCACCTGTGTCATGCTGTGACAGTGACATACCTTTGTAGACTTCCAGCACCTGTGTCATGCTGTGACAATGACATACCTTTGTAGACTCCCAGCACCTGTGTCATGCTGTGACAGTGACATACCTTTGTAGACTCCCAGCACCTGTGTCATGCTGTGTGACAGTGACATACCTTTGCAGACTCCCAGCACCTGTGTCATGCTGTGTGACAGTGACATACCTTTGTAGACTTCCAGCACCTGTGTCATGCAGTGTGACAATGACATACCTTTGTAGACTCTCAGCACCTGTGTCATGCTGTGTGACAGTGACATACCTTTGTAGACTCTCAGCACCTGTGTCATGCTGTGACAGTGACATACCTTTGTAGACTCCCAGCACCTGTGTCATGCTGTGTGACAGTGACATACCTTTGTAGACTCCCAGCACCTGTGTCATGCTGTGACAGTGACATACCTTTGTAGACTCCCAGCACCTGTGTCATGCTGCGTGACGGTGACATACCTTTGTAGACTCCCAGCACCTGTGTCATGCTGTGTGACAGTGACATACCTTTGTAGACTCCCAGCACCTGTGTCATGCTGCGTGACAGTGACATACTTTTGTAGACTCCCAGCACCTGTGTCATGCTGTGTGACAGTGACATACCTTTGTAGACTCCCAGCACCTGTGTCCTACTGTGTGACAGTGACATACCTTTGTAGACTCCCAGCACCTGTGTCATGCTGTGTGACAGTGACATACCTTTGTAGACTCCCAGCACCTGTGTCATGCTGTGTGACAGTGACATACCTTTGTAGACTCCCAGCACCTGTGTCATGCTGTGTGACAGTGACATACCTTTGTAGACTCCCAGCACCTGTGTCATGCTGTGACAGTGACATACCTTTGTAGACTCCCAGCACCTGTGTCATGCTGTGTGACAGTGATATACCTTTGTAGACTCCCAGCACCTGTGTCATGCTGTGTGACAGTGACATACCTTTGTAGACTCCCAGCACCTGTGTCATGCTGTGTGACAGTGATATACCTTTGTAGACTCCCAGCACCTGTGTCATGCTGTGTGACAGTGTAACACTTTTGTAGACTCCCAGCACCTGTGTCATGCTGTGTGACAGTGACATACCTTTGTAGACTCCCAGCACCTGTGTCATGCTGTGACAGTGACATACCTTTGTAGACTTCCAGCACCTGTGTCATGCTGTGACAATGACATACCTTTGTAGACTCCCAGCACCTGTGTCATGCTGTGACAGTGACATACCTTTGTAGACTCCCAGCACCTGTGTCATGCTGTGTGACAGTGACATACATTTGTAGACTCCCAGCACCTGTGTCATGCTGCGTGACAGTGACATACCTTTGTAGACTCCCAGCACCTGTGTCATGCTGTGTGACAGTGACATACCTTTGTAGACTCCCAGCACCTGTGTCATGCTGTGTGACAGTGACATACCTTTGCAGACTCCCAGCACCTGTGTCATGCTGTGTGACAGTGACATACCTTTGTAGACTTCCAGCACCTGTGTCATGCAGTGTGACAATGACATACCTTTGTAGACTCTCAGCACCTGTGTCATGCTGTGTGACAGTGACATACCTTTGTAGACTCTCAGCACCTGTGTCATGCTGTGACAGTGACATACCTTTGTAGACTCCCAGCACCTGTGTCATGCTGTGTGACAGTGACATACCTTTGTAGACTCCCAGCACCTGTGTCATGCTGTGTGACAGTGACATACCTTTGTAGACTCCCAGCACCTGTGTCATGCTGTGACAGTGACATACCTTTGTAGACTCCCAGCACCTGTGTCATGCTGCGTGACAGTGACATACCTTTGTAGACTCCCAGCACCTGTGTCATGCTGTGACAGTGACATACCTTTGTAGACTCCCAGCACCTGTGTCATGCTGTGTGACAGTGACATACCTTTGTAGACTTCCAGCACCTGTGTCATGCTGTGTGACAGTGATATACCTTTGTAGACTCCCAGCACCTGTGTCATGCTGTGTGACAGTGTAACACTTTTGTAGACTCCCAGCACCTGTGTCATGCTGTGTGACAGTGACATACCTTTGTAGACTCCCAGCACCTGTGTCATGCTGTGTGACAGTGTAACACTTTTGTAGACTCCCAGCACCTGTGTCATGCTGTGTGACAGTGACATACCTTTGTAGACTCCCAGCACCTGTGTCATGATGTGACAGTGACATACCTTCGTAGACTTTCAGCACCTGTGTCATGCTGTGACAGTGACATACCTTTGTAGACTCCCAGCACCTGTGTCATGCTGTGTGACAGTGACATACCTTTGTAGACTCCCACTGTGAGTGTTCCCACTGTGTAACTCATTAACCTCATACCTGCTCTCTCTCTCTCTCTCTCTCTGTCTCTCTCTCTCTCTCTCTCTCTCTCTCTCTGTCTCTCTCTCTCTCTCTCTCTCTCTCTCTGTCTCTCTCTCTCTCTCTCTCTCTCTCTGTCTCTCTCTCTCTCTCTCTCTCTCTCTCTCTCTCTCTCTCTCTCTCTCTCTCTCTCTCTCTCTCTCTCTCTCTCTCTCAGTCATTTCCTCCGACCAGTTTAATTATTTCCCCTGTCACCTCTCATTTCCCAGCTTGCCCTGGGCACCTCCTCCCAACTTGCCCTGGGCACCTCCTCCCAACTTGCCCTGGGCACCTCCTCCCAACTTGCCCTGGGCACCTCCTCCCAACTTGCCCTGGGCACCTCCTCCCAGCTTGCCCTGGGCACCTCCTCCCAACTTGCCCTGGGCACCTCCTCCCAACTTGCCCTGGGCACCTCCTCCCAGCTTGCCCTGGGCACCTCCTCCCAGCTTGCCCTGGGCACCTCCTCCCAGCTTGCCCTGAGCACCTCCTCCCAACTTGCCCTGGGCACCTCCTCCCAACTTGCCCTGAGCACCTCCTCCCAACTTGCCCTGAGCACCTCCTCCCAACTTGCCCTGGGCACCTCCTCCCAACTTTCCCTGGGCATCTCCCAACTTGCCCTGGGCACCTCCTCCCAACTTGCCCTGAGCACCTCCTCCCAACTTGCCCTGAGCACCTCCTCCCAACTTGCCCTGGGCACCTCCTCCCAACTGTCCCTGGGCATCTCCCAACTTGCCCTGGGCACCTCCTCCCAACTTGCCCTGGGCACCTCCTCCCAACTTGCCCTGGGCACCTCCTCCCAGCTTGCCCTGGGCACCTCCTCCCAGCTTGCCCTGGGCACCTCCTCCCAACTTGCCCTGAGCACCTCCTCCCAACTTGTCCTGGGCACCTCCTCCCAACTTGCCCTGAGCACCTCCTCCCAACTTGCCCTGGGCACCTCCTCCCAACTTTCCCTGGGCATCTCCCAACTTGCCCTGGGCACCTCCTCCCAACTTGCCCTGGGCACCTCCTCCCAACTTGCCCTGGGCACCTCCTCCCAGCTTGCCCTGGGCACCTCCTCCCAGCTTGCCCTGGGCACCTCCTCCCAACTTGCCCTGAGCACCTCCTCCCAACTTGCCCTGGGCACCTCCTCCCAACTTGCCCTGAGCACCTCCTCCCAACTTGCCCTGGGCACCTCCTCCCAACATTCCCTGGGCATCTCCCCACTTGCCCTGGGCACCTCCTCCCAGCTTGCCCTGGGCACCTCCTCCCAGCTTGCCCTGGGCACCTCCTCCCAGCTTGCATTGGGCACTTCCTCCCAGCTTGCCCTGGGCACCTCCTCCCAACTTTCCCTGGGCACCTCCCAACTTGCCCTGGGCACCTCCTCCCAGCTTGCCCTGGGCACCTCCTCCCAACTTGCCCTGGGCACCTCCTCCCAGCTTGCCCTGGGCATCTCCTCCCAGCTTGCCCTGGGCACCTCCTCCCAGCTTGCCCTGGGCATCTCCTAGCATCAATTAAAACACTAAAGATGAAGTGCCTGGTGCAGCAGTGCCAGTATGGACCTCCGTCACAGTGCCACCACACGGTGCCTCCTCACACCTCATTTGTGTGTGCCGGGGTTGAGTCGCAGTTCCTGGTCTTGGTTCCTGCTGTCTCTCCTATTTTTAATGTTGTTCCACTATAATTTCCCTATTACCAGTCGTGGGTACAACCCTTCCCTTCTGATCCACTATCTGGCTATCCTGGTTGACTGCCTGGTCACTCAGACTGTTGGTGCTTGCACCATTTACACCAACATACTAAACACAGCCTAGTTGATCAGGACATAAGTGGAAGAAGTTCCCAAGTGTGTTTTGAAGGCAGTTAGGGGCGAATCGCCTTATACAAGAATATAGAGTGTTGAATCCCATTAGTTGATCCTCTCTGTTTATTGAGTCACCGTTTTCTTCACCTTAAAATATTTCCAGAAAATTTATCGTAAACTAACCTAAAATAACCTAACATAAGCTAGAGATTAGTGGTATTAGAAGTTAGATGTAGCATTAGTTAGTGGTATTAGAGGTTAGATGTAGCATTAGTTAGTGGTATTAGAGGTTAGATGTAGCATTAGTTAGTGGTATTAGAGGTTAGATGTAACATTAGTTAGTGGTATTAGAGGTTAGATGTAACATTAGTTAGTGGTATTAGAGGTTAGATGTAACATTAGTTAGTGGTATTAGAGGTTAGATGTAACATTAGTTAGTGGTATTAGAGGTTAGATGTAACATTAGTTAGTGGTGTTAGAGGTTAGATGTAACATTAGTTAGTGGTATTAGAGGTTAGATGTAGCATTAGTTAGTGGTATTAGAGGTTAGATGTAACATTAGTTAGTGGTGTTAGAGGTTAGATGTAACATTAGTTAGTGGTATTAGAGGTTAGATGTAGCATTAGTTAGTGGTATTAGAGGTTAGATGTAACATTAGTTAGTGGTATTAGAGGTTAGATGTAGCTTCAGTTAGTGGTATTAGAGGTTAGATGTAGCATCAGTTAGTGGTATTAGAGGTTAGATGTAACATTAGTTAGTGGTATTAGAGGTTAGATGTAGCATCAGTTAGTGGTATTAGAGGTTAGATGTAAAATATTAGTGAAGGGTAATTATAGATTCTAACATTATTTGTTTTAGGTGGATACAGTAGATGGATACAGTAGGTTGTAGGAGTGTATCATTAATGTATATTTATGATGTATGTAACAACATTCTCATAGATCATTATATCTAACTCAAGGTCAACGTGAAGGTCATGACCTCTCTTACGATGTGTTGGATTAAGAAGGAAGGTCATGTGAGAGGGAAGGAGAGACCAAAGTGTGGTGATGGTGGAGACAGCATTGAGGAAGAGCCCAGGAGCTGTAGTGTATTGTCAGACAGTGTAGTGTGAGAGTGTAGTGTGAGAGTGTAGTGTGAGAGTGTAGTGTGAGAGTGTAGTGTGAGACAGTGTAGGGTGAGACAGTGTAGTGTGAGGCAGTGTAGTGTGAGACAGTGTAGTGTGAGACAGTGTAGTGTGAGAGTGTAGTGTGAGACAGTGTAGTGTGAGACAGTGTAGTGTGAGGCAGTGTAGTGTGAGACAGTGTAGTGTGAGACAGTGTATTGTCAGACAGTGTAGTGTGAGACAGTGTAGTGTGAGACAGTGTAGTGTGAGACAGTGTAGTGTGAGACAGTGTAGTGTGAGACAGTGTAGTGTGAGACAGTGTAGTGTGAGGCAGTGTAGTGTGAGACAGTGTAGTGTGAGGCAGTGTAGTGTGAGACAGTGTAGTGTGAGGCAGTGTAGTGTGAGACAGTGTAGTGTGAGACAGTGTAGTGTGAGACAGTGTAGTGTGAGACAGTGTAGTGTGAGACAGTGTAGTGTGAGACAGTGTAGAGTGAGACAGTGTAGTGTGAGACAGTGTAGTGTGAGACAGTGTAGTGTGAGACAGTGTAGTGTGAGACAGTGTAGTGTGAGACTGTGTAGTGTGAGACAGTGTAGTGTGAGACAGTGTAGTGTGAGACAGTGTGTAGAGTGAGACAGTGTAGTGTGAGACAGTGTAGTGTGAGACAGTGTAGTGTGAGACAGTGTAGTGTAAGTCAGTGTAGTGTGAGACAGTGTAGTGTGAGACAGTGTAGTGTGAAACAGAGTAGTGTGAGACAGTGTAGTGTGAGACAGTGTAGTGTGAGACAGTGTAGTGTGAGAGAGTGTAGTGTGAGACAGTGTAGTGTGAGAGAGTGTAGTGTGAGAGAGTGTAGTGTGAGACAGTGTAGTGTGAGACTGTGTAGTGTGAGACAGTGTAGTGTGAGACAGTGTAGTGTGAGACAGTGTAGTGTGAGACAGTGTAGTGTGAGACAGTGTAGTGTGAGACAGTGTAGTGTGAGACAGTGTAGTGTGAGACAGTGTAGTGTGAGACAGTGTAGTATGAGACAGTGTAGTGTGAGACAGTGTAGTGTGAGACAGTGTAGTGTAGTAGTGTAGTGAGACAGTGTAGTGTGAGACAGTGTAGTGTGAGACAGTGTAGTGTGAGACAGTGTAGTGTGAGACAGTGTAGTGTGAGACAGTGTAGTGTGAGACAGTGTAGTGTGAGACAGTGTAGTGTGAGACAGTGTTGTGTGAGACAGTGTAGTGTGAGACAGTGTAGTGTGAGACAGTGTAGTGTGAGACAGTGTAGTGTGAGACAGTGTAGTGTGAGACAGTGTAGTGTGAGACAGTGTTGTGTGAGACAGTGTGAGACAGTGTAGTGTGAGACAGTGTAGTGTGAGACAGTGTAGTGTGAGACAGTGTAGTGTGAGACAGTGTAGTGTGAGACAGTGTAGTGTGAGACAGTGTAGTGTGAGACAGTGTAGTATGAGACAGTGTGAGACAGTGTAGTGTGAGACAGTGTAGTGTGAGACAGTGTAGTGTGAGACAGTGTAGTATAGTGTGAGACAGTGTAGTGTGAGACAGTGTAGTGTGAGACAGTGTAGTATAGTGTGAGACAGTGTAGTGTGAGACAGTGTAGTGTGAGACAGTGTAGTGTGAGACAGTGTAGTGTGAGACAGTGTAGTGTGAGTCAGTGTAGTGTGAGACAGTGTAGTGTGAGACAGTGTAGTGTGAGACAGTGTAGTGTGAGATAGTGTAGTGTGAGACAGTGTAGTGTGAGACAGTGTAGTGTGAGACAGTGTAGTGTGAGACAGTGTAGTGTGAGACAGTGTAGTGTGAGACAGTGTAGTGTGAGACAGTGTAGTGTGAGACAGTGTAGTGTGAGACAGTGTAGTGTGAGACAGTGTAGTGTGAGACAGTGTAGTGTGAGACAGTGTTGTATCATGGGATAATGTATGGAACAAGTAAGTTTAATTCTGTTCATAAAGTTGTTCATCCTAGTGGTTTTCTCAGTGGTTTTCTCAGTGGTTATCCCAGTAATTATGCGACTGGTTGCACCAGTGGTTACACCAATGGTTATCCCAGTGGTTATACCAGTGGTTATAATACTATAAAGTATTCCTGACCTAAGGAAGAGAGTGCATAACTTGACTGTAAGTGACGTTGAGTGTATCCCTCAGAGAGCAGTTACTGGAGAGTGACGTTGTGTGTATCCCTCAGAGAGCAGTTACTGGAGAGTGACGTTGAGTGTATCCCTCAGAGAGCAGTTACTGGAAAGTGATGACGTTGAGTGTATCCCTCAGAGAGCAGTTACTGGAGAGTGACGTTGAGTGTATCCCTCAGAGAGCAGTTACTGGAGAGTGATGACGTTGTGTGTATCCCTCAGAGAGCAGTTACTGGAGAGTGATGACGTTGTGTGTATCCCTCAGAGAGCAGTTACTGGAGAGTGATGACGTTGTGTGTATCCCTCAGAGAGCAGTTACTGGAGAGTGATGACGTTGTGTGTATCCCTCAGAGAGCAGTTACTGGAGAGTGATGACGTTGTGTGTATCCCTCAGAGAGCAGTTACTGGAGAGTGATGACGTTGTGTGTATCCCTCAGAGAGCAGTTACTGGAGAGTGATGACGTTGTGTGTATCCCTCAGAGAGCAGTTACTGGAGAGTGATGACGTTGTGTGTATCCCTCAGAGAGCAGTTACTGGAGAGTGATGACGTTGTGTGTATCCCTCAGAGAGCAGTTACTGGAGAGTGATGACGTTGTGTGTATCCCTCAGAGAGCAGTTACTGGAGAGTGATGACGTTGTGTGTATCCCTCAGAGAGCAGTTACTGGAGAGTGATGACGTTGTGTGTATCCCTCAGAGAGCAGTTACTGGAGAGTGATGACGTTGTGTGTATCCCTCAGAGAGCAGTTACTGGAGAGTGATGACGTTGTGTGTATCCCTCAGAGAGCAGTTACTGGAGAGTGATGACGTTGTGTGTATCCCTCAGAGAGCAGTTACTGGAGAGTGATGACGTTGTGTGTATCCCTCAGAGAGCAGTTACTGGAGAGTGATGACGTTGTGTGTATCCCACAGAGAGCAGTTACTGGAGAGTGATGACGTTGGGTGTATCCCTCAGAGAGCAGTTACTGGAGAGTGATGACGTTGTGTGTATCCCTCAGAGAGCAGTTACTGGAGAGTGATGACGTTGTGTGTATCCCTCAGAGAGCAGTTATTGGAGAGTGATGACGTTGTGTGTATCCCTCAGAGAGCAGTTACTGGAGAGTGAGGACGTTGTGTGTATCCCTCAGAGAGCAGTTACTGGAGAGTGATGACGTTGAGTGTATCCCTCAGAGAGCAGTTACTGGAGAGTGACGTTGTGTGTATCCCTCAGAGAGCAGTTACTGGAGAGTGATGACGTTGTGTGTATCCCTCAGAGAGCAGTTACTGGAGAGTGATGACGTTGAGTGTATCCCTCAGAGAGCAGTTACTGGAGAGTGACGTTGTGTGTATCCCTCAGAGAGCAGTTACTGGAGAGTGATGACGTTGAGTGTATCCCTCAGAGAGCAGTTACTGGAGAGTGACGTTGTGTGTATCCCTCAGAGAGCAGTTACTGGAGAGTGATGACGTTGAGTGTATCCCTCAGAGAGCAGTTACTGGAGAGTGACGTTGAGTGTATCCCTCAGAGAGCAGTTACTGGAGAGTGACGTTGTGTGTATCCCTCAGAGAGCAGTTACTGGAGAGTGACGTTGTGTGTATCCCTCAGAGAGCAGTTACTGGAGAGTGACGTTGAGTGTATCCCTCAGAGAGCAGTTACTGGAGAGTGACGTTGAGTGTATCCCTCAGAGAGCAGTTACTGGAGAGTGATGACGTTGAGTGTATCCCTCAGAGAGCAGTTACTGGAGAGTGACGTTGTGTGTATCCCTCAGAGAGCAGTTACTGGAGAGTGATGACGTTGAGTGTATCCCTCAGAGAGCAGTTACTGGAGAGTGACGTTGTGTGTATCCCTCAGAGAGCAGTTACTGGAGAGTGATGACGTTGAGTGTATCCCTCAGAGAGCAGTTACTGGAGAGTGATGACGTTGAGTGTATCCCTCAGAGAGCAGTTACTGGGGAGTGACGTTGTGTGTATCCCTCAGAGAGCAGTTACTGGAGAGTGATGACGTTGTGTGTATCCCTCAGAGAGCAGTTACTGGAGAGTGATGACGTTGTGTGTATCCCTCAGAGAGCAGTTACTGGAGAGTGATGACGTTGTGTGTATCCCTCAGAGAGCAGTTACTGGAGAGTGATGACGTTGTGTGTATCCCTCAGAGAGCAGTTACTGGAGAGTGATGACGTTGTGTGTATCCCTCAGAGAGCAGTTACTGGAGAGTGATGACGTTGAGTGTATCCCTCAGAGAGCAGTTACTGGAGAGTGATAACGTTGTGTGTATCCCTCAGAGAGCAGTTACTGGAGAGTGATGACGTTGAGTGTATCCCTCAGAGAGCAGTTACTGGAGAGTGACGTTGAGTGTATCCCTCAGAGAGCAGTTACTGGAGAGTGATGACGTTGAGTGTATCCCTCAGAGAGCAGTTACTGGAGAGTGATGACGTTGTGTGTATCCCTCAGAGAGCAGTTACTGGAGAGTGATGACGTTGAGTGTATCCCTCAGAGAGCAGTTACTGGAGAGTGATGACGTTGAGTGTATCCCTCAGAGAGCAGTTAGTGGAGATTGACGTTGAGTGTATCCCTCAGAGAGCAGTTACTGGAGAGTGATAACGTTGTGTGTATCCCTCAGAGAGCAGTTACTGGAGAGTGATGACGTTGAGTGTATCCCTCAGAGAGCAGTTACTGGAGAGTGACGTTGAGTGTATCCCTCAGAGAGCAGTTACTGGAGAGTGATAACGTTGTGTGTATCCCTCAGAGAGCAGTTACTGGAGAGTGATGACGTTGTGTGTATCCCTCAGAGAGCAGTTATTGGAGAGTGATGACGTTGTGTGTATCCCTCAGAGAGCAGTTACTGGAGAGTGATGACGTTGTGTGTATCCCTCAGAGAGCAGTTACTGGAGAGTGATGACGTTGTGTGTATCCCTCAGAGAGCAGTTACTGGAGAGTGATGACGTTGTGTGTATCCCTCAGAGAGCAGTTACTGGAGAGTGATGACGTTTAGTGTATCCCTCAGAGAGCAGTTACTGGAGAGTGATAACGTTGTGTGTATCCCTCAGAGAGCAGTTACTGGAGAGTGATGACGTTGAGTGTATCCCTCAGAGAGCAGTTACTGGAGAGTGACGTTGAGTGTATCCCTCAGAGAGCAGTTACTGGAGAGTGATGACGTTGAGTGTATCCCTCAGAGAGCAGTTACTGGAGAGTGATGACGTTGTGTGTATCCCTCAGAGAGCAGTTACTGGAGAGTGATGACGTTGAGTGTATCCCTCAGAGAGCAGTTACTGGAGAGTGATGACGTTGAGTGTATCCCTCAGAGAGCAGTTAGTGGAGATTGACGTTGAGTGTATCCCTCAGAGAGCAGTTACTGGAGAGTGATAACGTTGTGTGTATCCCTCAGAGAGCAGTTACTGGAGAGTGATGACGTTGAGTGTATCCCTCAGAGAGCAGTTACTGGAGAGTGACGTTGAGTGTATCCCTCAGAGAGCAGTTACTGGAGAGTGATAACGTTGTGTGTATCCCTCAGAGAGCAGTTACTGGAGAGTGACGTTGAGTGTATCCCTCAGAGAGCAGTTACTGGAGAGTGATAACGTTGTGTGTATCCCTCAGAGAGCAGTTACTGGAGAGTGATGACGTTGAGTGTATCCCTCAGAGAGCAGTTACTGGAGAGTGACGTTGAGTGTATCCCTCAGAGAGCAGTTACTGGAGAGTGATGACGTTGAGTGTATCCCTCAGAGAGCAGTTACTGGAGAGTGACGTTGAGTGTATCCCTCAGAGAGCAGTTACTGGAGAGTGATGACGTTGAGTGTATCCCTCAGAGAGCAGTTACTGGAGAGTGATGACGTTGAGTGTATCCCTCAGAGAGCAGTTACTGGAGAGTGACGTTGTGTGTATTCCTCAGAGAGCAGTTACTGGAGAGTGATGACGTTGAGTGTATCCCTCAGAGAGCAGTTACTGGAGAGTGACGTTGAGTGTATCCCTCAGAGAGCAGTTACTGGAGAGGTCTAGCACAGACTGTGGATGTTGAACTTCGAGCAGTGAGTCAGCAAGTGCCAGTGTTGGCTGTACTGCCAACATCACCAACGCTACACAACATTACCAGACTCTACAACCTTACTGCTACACCTTCTATCAAAGGTAAGTGACCACACTCTTACAACACTCTTACAACACTGTTACAACACTGTTACAACAATGTTACAACACTGTGTCAACACTGTGTCAACACTGTTACAACACTGTGTCAACACTGTTACAACACTGTTACAACACTGTGTCAACACTGTTACAACACTGTTACAACACTGTGTCAACACTGTGTCAACACTGTTACAACACTGTTGCAACACTGTGTCAACACTGTTACAACACTGTCAACACACACCACACTGTTACAACACTGCATCAACACTGTTACAGCACTGTTACAACACTGTTACAACACTGTTACAACACTGTGTCAACACTGTTACAACACTGTTACAACAATGTTACAACACTGTTACAACACTTTGTCAACACTGTTACAACACTGTGTCAACACTCTGTTACAACACTGTGTCAACACTGTTACAACACTGTGTCAACACTGTGTCAACATTACAACACTGTGTCAACACTGTTACAACACTGTTACAACACTGTGTCAACACTGTTACAACACTGTTACAACACTGTGTCAACACTGTTACAACACTGTTACAACAATGTTACAACACTGTTACAGCACTTTGTCAACACTGTTACAGCACTGTGTCAACACTGTGTCAACATTACAACACTGTGTCAACACTGTTACAACACTGTTACAACACTGCATCAACACTGTTACAACACTGCATCAACACTGTTACAGCACTGTGTCAACACTCTGTTACAACACTGTGTCAACACTGTTACAACACTGCATCAACACTGTTACAGCACTGTGTCAACACTCTGTTACAACACTGTGTCAACACTGTTACAACACTGTGTCAACACTGTTACAACACTGTGTCAACACTGTTACAACACTGTATCAACACTGTTACAACACTGTGTCAACACTGTTACAACACTGTATCAACACTGTTACAACACTGTGTCAACACTGCTACAACACTGTGTCAACACTGTTACAACACTGTATCAACACTGTTACAATACTGTATCAACACTGTTACAACACTGTGTCAACACTGTTACAACACTTTATCAACACTGTTACAACACTGTGTCAACACTGTTACAACACTGTGTCAACACTGTTACAACACTATGTCAACACTATTACACCACTGTGTCAACACTATTACAACACACTGTTACAACACTGTGTCAACACTGTTACAACACTGTGTCAACACTGTTACAACACTGTGTCAACACTGTTACAACACTGTGTCAACACTATTACACCACTGTGTCAACACACACCACACTGTTACCATATTGTGTTACCACACTGTCACCATACACTGTGTGTGACGTTTGTCAATACAGCAGGTTAAGCTAGCTCCAGTTCCTTGGATAAAAAGCCTTTAATCTTTCCCGAGGCATCCCCTGCCCTCCTGCATGTAAGAAAGCCAGGGATAAACTAGAGTGAATATATCCGCAGGGCTTTAAAAAATATATCGGCAGCTTTATATTCATAAGTTGGAATTGGTGAGCTTGTTCAGGTGGTTCAACACACAGGTGAACATAAGATGAAGTTCAATAAGACAGGTGGTAGGTGCACACACGACCACCTCAGTGTTGAGACTGCTGGAACAACACTGAGGTGGTAGGTGCACACACGACCACCTCAGTGTTGAGACTGCTGGAACAACACTGAGGTGGTAGGTGCACACACGACCACCTCAGTGTTGAGACTGCTGGAACAACACTGAGGTGGTAGGTGCACACACGACCACCTCAGTGTTGAGACTGCTGGAACAACACTGAGGTGGTAGGTGCACACACGACCACCTCAGTGTTGAGACTGCTGGAACAACACTGAGGTGGTAGGTGCACACACGACCACCTCAGTGTTAAGAGTGCTGGAACAACACTGTAGGCTGGTGTGTGCCAGACTCTGTCTGGTAAGATAGAGGGAATATCTCACACACAGTTAACATGGGTTAACATGTTAACATTGGGTTAACATGTTAACTGGTAGTTTTCAATGAGCTTTATCAAGAACTTGCTAAGAAAAGGTTGTTCAGGGGTCGTAACCTTGTATAAGTAAACACTTCGTCGATATACGCTTCTTTCCACCGTCACTTGTCATCTTACGGACAACAATAATTCCACATAAAAAGAGTTTTAAAAAGTTATATACAGGATCAATTTCTTCCACGAGGAGAATCCAGGAGGCTTCCATTCCATGATTAGTTCAATCTGCAGAGAGGAAGGTGCTGACCTAACATCTATTACTCACTAACAATGTTGTCGATGCTTCCAGGCCTCCCACGCCAGAGTTTTTTTTTTCCCCCAAATATTTTCGTTCAGCGGGGTGCAGTCTGCAGTCCTGACTTGTATTTATGACTGCTATTTTTCTCTCTTTGTTAGCGTGTTTTAGGACGCTGAATAAGGGAAAATCTATGAGATATGACTGTTTAGAAGTGAGATAAGATGGCTTTATTTATCAGGCTTACATAGTGGAGATGTAAACAACGTGGATGTGACGCTGTCCGTGACCGGGATGGAAGAGAGAAGGATGGGAATGAGGGAAGCATAGATGTGAGGGAAGAATAGAGGGGCGGAGAGAAGGTTAGAGCAGTGAGGAGGGAGGGAGGAAGGAATACTGGAAGGTCAGGAATGATCATCTTGGGAGTCGTTAGGTGAAAATTTCGTGTCTGCTGACACACGTACTGTGTCTGTTACCTAGCTATCGTCTGTCCTAGCAGTGCTGCGTGTTACCTAGCTACCATATAGCCTAGCAGTGCTGCGTGTTACATAGCTATCAGATGTCCTAGCAAGGTCGCAAGACTCCCAACTAAGCATTGTTTGCTTTGGGACATTGTTGCATTACCCCAGCCACACGAGGTTCTTAGGTGTGTTGTGAACTGTTAGTAATGTGTGTGTGTGTGTGTGTGTGTGAGTGTGTGTGTGTGTGTGTGTGTGTGTGTGTGTGTGTGTGTGTGTGTGTGTGTGTGTGTGTGTGCGTGTGTGTGTGTCTGTGTGTGTGTGTGTGTGTGTGTGTGTGTGTGTGTGTGTGTGTGTGTGTGTGTGTGTGTGTGTGTGTGTGTGTGTGTGTGTGTGTGTGTGTGTGTGTGTCATAACCTCTCCTACTTCCAGTTCATTCCACTCATCTAACACTCTGAGGCTAAAAGCAATACTTTCTTATGCTGTTACGCCTTGTATGTCTTAGTTGTGGTCACCTGTGTCTGGTCCCTGACCCTCGTAAAACATCTCTCTCACCTTTACCATCTGTCATCTACTGTGTGACCACTGCTGCTCCCGTGTTACACACTGTGTGACCACTGCTGCTCCCGTGTTACACACTGTATGACCACTGCTGCTCCCGTGTTACACACTGTATGACCACTGCTGCTCCCGTGTTACACACTGTATGACCACTGCTGCTCCCGTGTTACACGCTTTATGACCACTGCTGCTCCCGTGTTACACACTGTATGACCACTGCTGCTCCCGTGTTACACGCTTTATGACCACTGCTGCTCCAGTGTTACACACTGTATGACCACTGCTGCTCCCGTGTTACACACTGTATGACCACTGCTGCTCCCGTGTTACACACTGTATGACCACTGCTGCTCCCGTGTTACACGCTTTATGACCACTGCTGCTCCAGTGTTACACACTGGGTGACCACTGCTGCTCCAGTGTTACATACTGTATGACAACTGCTGCTCCCGTGTTACATACTGTATGACCACTGCTGCTCCCGTGTTACATACTGTATGACCACTGCTGCTCCCGTGTTACATACTGTATGACCACTGCTGCTCCCGTGTTACACACTGTATGACCACTGCTGCTCCCGTGTTACACACTGTATGACCACTGCTGCTCCCGTGTTACACACTGTATGACCACTGCTGCTCCCATGTTACACACTGTGTGACCACTGCTGCTCCCATGTTACACACTGTGTGACCACTGCTGCTCCCATGTTACACACTGTGTGACCACTGCTGCTCCCATGTTACACACTGTGTGACCCCTGCTGCTGCAGTGTTACACACTGTGTGACCCCTGCTGCTGCAGTGTTACACACTGTGTGACCCCTGCTGCTGCAGTGTTACACACTGTATGACCACTGCTGCTGCAGTGTTACACACTGTATGACCACTGCTGCTCCAGTGTTACACGCTGTGTGACCACTGCTGCTGCAGTGTTACACACTGTGTGACCACTGCTGCTCCAGTGTTACACACTGTATGACCACTGCTGCTGCAGTGTTACATACTGTATGACCACTGCTGCTCCAGTGTTACACACTGTGTGACCACTGCTGCTCCAGTGTTACACACTGTATGACCACTGCTGCTGCAGTGTTACACACTGTATGACCACTGCTGCTCCAGTGTTACATACTGTATGACCACTGCTGCTCCAGTGTTAAATACTGTATGACCACTGCTGCTGCAGTGTTACACACTGTATGACCACTGCTGCTCCCATGTTACACACTGTGTGACCACTGCTGCTCCAGTGTTACATACTGTATGACCACTGCTGCTCCCATGTTACACACTGTGTGACCCCTGCTGCTGCAGTGTTACACACTGTGTGACCCCTGCTGCTGCAGTGTTACACACTGTGTGACCACTGCTGCTGCAGTGTTACACACTGTGTGACCACTGCTGCTGCAGTGTTGCACACTGTGTGACCCCTGCTGCTGCAGTGTTACACACTGTGTGACCACTGCTGCTGCAGTGTTACACACTGTGTGACCCCTGCTGCTGCAGTGTTACACACTGTGTGACCACTGCTGCTGCAGTGTTACACACTGTGTGACCACTGCTGCTGCAGTGTTACACACTGTGTGACCCCTGCTGCTGCAGTGTTACACACTGTGTGACCACTGCTGCTGCAGTGTTACACACTGTGTGACCCCTGCTGCTGCAGTGTTACACACTGTGTGACCACTGCTGCTGCAGTGTTACACACTGTGTGACCCCTGCTGCTGCAGTGTTACACACTGTGTGACCCCTGCTGCTGCAGTGTTACACACTGTGTGACCACTGCTGCTGCAGTGTTACACACTGTGTGACCACTGCTGCTGCAGTGTTGCACACTGTGTGACCCCTGCTGCTGCAGTGTTACACACTGTGTGACCACTGCTGCTGCAGTGTTACACACTGTGTGACCCCTGCTGCTGCAGTGTTACACACTGTGTGACCACTGCTGCTGCAGTGTTACACACTGTGTGACCACTGCTGCTGCAGTGTTACACACTGTGTGACCCCTGCTGCTGCAGTGTTACACACTGTGTGACCACTGCTGCTGCAGTGTTACACACTGTGTGACCACTGCTGCTGCAGTGTTACACACTGTGTGACCACTGCTGCTGCAGTGTTACACACTGTGTGACCACTGCTGCTGCAGTGTTACACACTGTGTGACCCCTGCTGCTGCAGTGTTACACACTGTGTGACCACTGCTGCTGCAGTGTTACACACTGTGTGACCACTGCTGCTGCAGTGTTACACACTGTGTGACCACTGCTGCTGCAGTGTTACACACTGTGTGACCACTGCTGCTGCAGTGTTACACACTGTGTGACCACTGCTGCTGCAGTGTTACACACTGTGTGACCACTGCTGCTGCAGTGTTACACACTGTGTGACCACTGCTGCTGCAGTGTTACACACTGTGTGACCACTGCTGCTGCAGTGTTACACACTGTGTGACCACTGCTGCTGCAGTGTTACACACTGTGTGACCACTGCTGCTGCAGTGTTACACACTGTGTGACCACTGCTGCTGCAGTGTTACACACTGTGTGACCACTGCTGCTGCAGTGTTACACACTGTGTGACCACTGCTGCTGCAGTGTTACACACTGTGTGACCACTGCTGCTGCAGTGTTACACACTGTGTGACCACTGCTGCTGCAGTGTTACACACTGTGTGACCACTGCTGCTGCAGTGTTACACAGTGTGTGACCACTGCTGCTGCAGTGTTACACACTGTGTGACCACTGCTGCTGCAGTGTTACACACTGTGTGACCACTGCTGCTGCAGTGTTACACACTGTGTGACCACTGCTGCTGCAGTGTTACACAGTGTGTGACCACTGCTGCTGCAGTGTTACACACTGTGTGACCACTGCTGCTGCAGTGTTACACACTGTGTGACCCCTGCTGCTGCAGTGTTACACACTGTGTGACCACTGCTGCTGCAGTGTTACACACTGTGTGACCACTGCTGCTCCCACTTTATGGCCACATCTGGTGATATGTTTTATGTGCTGTGGACCTCAAGACCTTTACTTAATGACTTCTACTTTCTCTGTTATGAACAATTTCTTCCCCCGTCTCTTCCTTTCCTTGTCTTCACTTCTCCTTGTTACCTTACATATATATCGCTTCAACGCCACTTATTTTGTCTGTTCACGCCTCCCTGAAGTATACTTCCACTCTCCACCGTGTTAATTCTGGTCATTAATCTTACATCTTCGGCAAATAAAAGCATTTATAATTTACCTCTAACAACCAGATCATTCAGGTCTATTCATAGATACTAGAGGCTCCAGCAGCGAGCCTTGAGGCACTCCCGTGCCAGTCTTGGCGGACCGCTGCTCGCTAGCTCCTAGCCTGACCTGACCTCGGGTCAGCCAGCATGACACTAGAGCTGCCTCACTATAGCTGTAGCTGTAGCTATGAGGGATTAAGTACCTCATCTTCAGTATATAGTTCTACCGTCTTCCCATTATGTCCTTGAATTTATATTGATAAAGCCACTGGATGGCGAAACGTCTACAATAAAGATACCCTGATGTTACACATGTGTCTAATTTTCTTGGTCAGGGTGGAAGCAGCGTCTCGTCAGCTCTGTCTGACCTGGTATTACGAGCGCATTAACCTACCATAAGGACCTCAGTAAACCTGCAATGCTCTACCTAAGTTTGCTTTTATCTTGATAGGTACCAAGTACCTAGTGTAGTACTGTCTTGCTACGTACCAAGTACCTAGTGTAGTACTGTCTTGCTAGGTACCAATTACCTAGTGTAGTACTGTCTTGCTAGGTACCAAGTACCTAGTGTAGTACTGTCTTGCTAGGTACCAAGTACCTAGTGTAGTACTGTCTTGCTAGGTACCAAGTACCTAGTGTAGTACTGTCTTGCTAGGTACCAAGTGCCTAGTGTAGTACTGTCTTGCTAGGTACCAAGTACCTAGTGTAGTACTGTCTTGCTAGGTACCAAGTACCTAGTGTAGTACTGTCTTGCTAGGTACCAAGTGCCTAGTGTAGTACTGTCTTGCTAGGTACCAAGTACCTAGTGTAGTACTGTCTTGCTAGGTACCAAGTACCTAGTGTAGTACTGTCTTGCTAGGTACCAAGTACCTAGTGTAGTACTGTCTTGCTAGGTACCAAGTACCTAGTGTAGTACTGTCTTGCTATGTACCAAGTACCTAGTGTAGTACTGTCTTGCTAGGTACCAAGTACCTAGTGTAGTACTGTCTTGCTAGGTACCAAGTACCTAGTGTAGTACTGTCTTGCTAGGTACCAAGTACCTAGTGTAGTACTGTCTTGCTAGGTACCAAGTACCTAGTGTAGTACTGTCTTGCTAGGTACCAAGTACCTAGTGTAGTACTGTCTTGCTAGGTACCAAGTACCCAGTGTAGTACTGTCTTGCTATGTACCAAGTACCTAGTGTAGTACTGTCTTGCTAGGTACCAAGTACCCAGTGTAGTACTGTCTCGCTATGTACCAAGTACCTAGTGTAGTACTGTCTTGCTAGGTACCAAGTACCCAGTGTAGTACTGTCTTGCTATGTACCAAGTACCTAGTGTAGTACTGTCTTGCTAGGTACCAAGTACCTAGTGTAGTACTGTCTTGCTAGGTACCAAGTACCTAGTGTAGTACTGTCTTGCTAGGTACCAAGTACCTAGTGTAGTACTGTCTTGCTAGGTACCAAGTACCTAGTGTAGTACTGTCTTGCTAGGTACCAAGTACCTAGTGTAGTACTGTCTTGCTAGGTACCAAGTACCTAGTGTAGTACTGTCTTGCTAGGTACCAAGTGCCTAGTGTAGTACTGTCTTGCTAGGTACCAAGTACCTAGTGTAGTACTGTCTTGCTAGGTACCAAGTACCTAGTGTAGTACTGTCTTGCTAGGTACCAAGTACCTAGTGTAGTACTGTCTTGCTAGGTACCAAGTACCTAGTGTAGTACTGTCTTGCTAGGTACCAAGTACCTAGTGTAGTACTGTCTTGCTAGGTACCAAGT
>NC_091357.1:22912142-22999642 GCF_038502225.1 Cherax quadricarinatus
ATACCACGTCTTGAACTTGACATTTACAGAAACTTAATATTATCAATAATTATCTGTTGGTCACCTCTTGCCTTACTTTTTTGTATATTGGTGCAGTTTCCTCATTAAGTTAACGGAACTTACCTTCAGACTCCTCTCTCAGTTGGCTCTTCAGGACAACTGTTATCATATCTAATTAACCCCATCCATTACCTTCACTTACCTTGTTTTTTCCCCTCTTTTTTTTTTGTTTAATTTTCGTCTGTGTGTGTGTGTGTGTGTGTGTGTGTGTGTGTGTGTGTGTGTGTGTGTGTGTATGTGTGTGTGTGTGTGTACTAACCTAGTTGTACTCACCTAGTTGAGGTTGCAGGGGTCGAGTCCTAGCTCCTGGCCCCGCCTCTTCACTGGTCGCTACTAGGTCACTCTCCCTGAACCTTGAGCTTTATCGTACCTCTGCTTAAAGCTATGTATGGATCCTGCCTCCACTACATCGCTTCCCAAACTATTCCACTTACTGACTACTCTGTGACTGAAGAAATACTTCCTGACATCCCTGTGATTCATCTGTGTCTTCAACTTCCAACTGTGTCCCCTTGTTGCTGTGTCCCATCTCTGGAACATCCTGTCTTTGTCCACCTTGTCAATTCCTCTCAGTATTTTGTAAGTCGTTATCATGTCCCCCCCTATCTCTCCTGTCCTCCAGTGTCGTCAGGTTGATTTCCCTTAACCTCTCCTCGTAGGACATACCTCTTAGCTCTGGGACTAGTCTTGTTGCAAACCTTTGCACTTTCTCTAGTTTCTTTACGTGCTTGGCTAGGTGTGGGTTCCAAACTGGTGCCGCATACTCCAATATGGGCCTAACGTACACGGTGTACAGGGTCCTGAACGATTCCTTATTAAGATGTCGGAATGCTGTTCTGAGGTTTGCTAGGCGCCCATATGCTGCAGCAGTTATTTGGTTGATGTGCGCTTCAGGAGATGTGCCTTGTGTTATACTCACCCCAAGATCTTTTTCCTTGAGTGAGGTTCGTAGTATCTGGCCCCCTAGACTGTACTCGGTCTTCTTTGCCCTTCCCCAATTTTCATGACTTTGCACTTGGTGGGGTTGAACTCCAGGAGCCAATTGCTGGACCAGGTCTGCGGCCTGTCCAGATCCCTTTGTAGTTCTGCCTGGTCTTCGATCGAATGAATTCTTCTCATCAACTTCACGTCATCTGCAAACAGGGACACTTCGGAGTCTATTCCTTCCGTCATGTCGTTCACAAATACCAGAAACAGCACTGGTCCTAAGATTGACCCCTGTGGGACCCCGCTGGTGACAGGTACCCACTCTGACACCTCGCCACGTACCATGACTCGCTGCTGTCTTCCTGACAAGTATTCCCTGATCCATTGTAGTGCCTTCCCTGTTATCCCTGTGTGTGTGTGTGTGTGTGTGTGAGTGTGTGTGTGTGTACCGTACCATTGAGCATACTAAGAGTGTTGTACCATCAGCATACCTACTGGTGGTACCGTCAACATCAGCTGTAGTGGGCCAGGTGCTGCGTGTAGCAGAAGCTGAAGGAGTGACCCACCATGCGGCGTTCTTCATCCTCGACCCACTCTACGCCCCTACCCCCGCCCACACGCCCACGCCCGCCCACACCACCACCAGATACCGCCCACTGAAGCAGCTACAGGAGATGTCTACCGAAGCAGCTAGAGCAGTAATGGTCCTAGCTCCGGCCACTACAGGTCCACCCAACATGGCCGCCAGAGCTGGTAAACAAGACTTTAACATGGAAACTGATACTCACCTCTCAGCCCCACACAACATACAACTTGCTGACAATGTCAAGAGAAAAGTAAGCCCAGAAAGTCAACAAAACGGCAAGGAAAGAGTAAGAATAGTGACGCCTCAAGCAACTCCGCCACTTCCACTTAATCAATCAATAACATCAGAGGTAAGACAAAATCGTCACTTGGTAAGTTCTTATTTACATATTACATAACATACATTTTTTTTCATAATGATCTTAAGGACACACGGATGTTATTGGCATATTTATGTGGCACAATTTGTAGCTTCACTAATTAAAAGCTTCGGAAGGATATGTAAACTTGTTATTATTAAAATCTTGCAATGTTGCAGAAATAGATTAGGATATCCAGGTAGAGTCGTTGAGAGGAACGACTCTCCAGATTCTGATGAGTCGTTCCTCTAAACGAACCTGCCGGGAATTATCCTGGCCCGGGTCTTCCATGTGGTGACCGGGAAGACACAACTCCTGTATTTCTTTTCTATCCATTCATCTTGTTTCTTTGCTTGTGTTTCCTCTTGTTTCATACGCCACTTCACCTTCTTCGAAATGACCCTCACGGGTGTAAACCCGTGAGGGTTTACACAATATAAAGTCTTCTTTTATAATAATATTGATATTTATTGCTCTTCCTTTATTTAACTTTGTAGTTTTTAACAGTTTAGCAGCAACTGGCAAGTCAGGACAGTGTTTTATGTTTTAAACAGAGGATAGTACTTGAATGTTTATGATACGTTACAATGGTCTATGTTTTAACTGAAGTGTTTATGACACGTCACAATGGTCTATGTTTTAGCTGAAGTGTTTATGACACGTCACAAAGTTGTGTGTGTCTACTGAAGTGTTTACATTGTGCAGAGCGAGGAGGTGGTGGTGCGGCTGGTCTACGACAGTGTCAGTCTCCTCTCACACATCCTTAGAACCAACGTCGGCACTTTCACCCTCAGAAGGCGCTCCTACCCCAGCAGGAACCTAACAGAGGAAGATCTGAAGGCAGCACATGGTGAAGATGACAAGGAGGGACTGCCAGGAAAGAAGAAAGAAGGTGAAAAAGTTCGTGGGCGTAGATCTCCTGTTGGACCCCGTGCCAAGCACTCCTTCAGCTGGTCACCACCATCGTCACACTTCGAACTCGTCTCTCAAAGGGACCTGACTCCGGCTGACGAGACTCCCGCTCTCCCGATTCGTGATCTGAAGGGCGACATGTATTTAGCGGAGGATGAGGCCGAGAGGGAGAGGTTATACTTCGAAATGAAGAAACTGGACACTGAGAGAGAAGGAAGAGACTTCGAGAAACGCTTGGAGAGCATCATTGGCTCCCGAAGACTCAAAGAAAATTCCTTCAGCCCCCACAAGATGACAGAAGGTGGAGGCAATAACAGGACCCAGATGCTGGAGATGCAGCTCAGTAAAGCCACTTTCTTCCCCGCACTCTTGGGGGAGGGTTTTGTCTCAGCTTCAGGAGAGAGGAGCTTCGACTTTCTTGTGTTAGACTGGAGACCTGACTCACATGAGCTGGTCACAGTTCTTCACCTCACTCACCGCAACACTCACTACGTAGAGGTGAGTAACATGACTCTTCCATGATGATTAACCTTATTACTCTATAGTGTATATTCACTGTCAGGTGTACAAGTGACAGTGTATATACGCTGTCAGGTGTATAAGTCTCAGTATATATACACTGCGACATTAATCACTATTCTCTTTAATATTCTTGACTGATGGTGACACAGACATCATACTACGTTAATATTGTGCCTTGTTTTAAGGTGTCAAACTCAGCTGTCTTCCCCAGACTGGCACCAAGAGCCTGGCCAGTCAGATAACATGGTGAAGTTACCAAGCGGAGGATCAGGCCCCAACTACTACATGCTCTGAGTGACCCACACGGGTTTATCTCTCCATGCTTCATATAATTCTAATGTGTTTCTTGTGTGTACGTACAGGTGTCGGAGGCTGGCGTGGGGGCCCTCCACCACATAGACTGGGCCCATGACACGCCCATACCCAGGGACCAGGAGTGTGGACCCAACACTGTCTGTGCTTACTTGGTTCCTGGTAGGTCATGTGCACATCTTGTGATTATTAAATTTTGAAGGATGTGTTGTGTTGCGGAGTGTTATGTTGCGCAGTGTGTTATGTTGTGGAGTGTGTTGTGTTGTGGAGTGTTGTGTTGTGGTATGTTGTGGAGTGTGTTGCAGTATGTTGTGAAGTGTATTGCAGTAGGTTGTGGAGTGTTGCGTTGTGGAGTGTGTTGTTTTATGTTGCGGAGTGTTGAGTGTGTTGCAGAGATATTAAGAATATACTCGGTGATGAATAAAACACATGTGCAACACCTACGTGTCTATAGTGAGAGATGTTTACCTACCACGAACTTCATGTAATACACGAGAACCCTGACCCTTGTAGTAGAACCTGGAAGGAAGAACCCTGACCCTTGTAGTGGAACATGGGAAGAACAGTGGTGCAGCAGTGCTAGATTTGCTCACATGTGGGCGGGGCCCACTAGTGCAATTATCTCAGGTCCATAAAAGGTAGGTAATCCTGTGGCTTAGGTGAGGGTGTAGGTGATCCTGTGGTTTAGGTGTAGGTGTTACTGTTGCTCAGGTGTAGGTGTTACTGTGACTCAGGTGTAGATGTTACTGTTACTCAGGTGTAGGTGTTACTGTGACTCAGGTGAGAGTGTAGGTGTTACTGTGACTCAGGTGAGAGCGTAGGTGTTCCTGGGGCTTAAGCAAGGAGCTCCACCTAACTTAATATGAACTTTGTCTTCCTCTTAACAAAGGGAACTTCTTCTTTACCTCTCTTCTTCCCTCCAGCAGCTTTGGTCAATAATATCCCCCAGGCATTGCCAAGTAGGGTTCCATAAGTCGTAAGCTGTAATTGGCCTTACAACCCTCGTAAGCTGCCAGGAGCCTTACAACTCTCGTAAGCTGCAAGGGGCCTTACAACCCTCGCAAGCTGTCAGGGGGGCGTTACAACCCTCATAAGCTGTCAGGGGTCTTACAACCCTCGTAAGCCGTCAGGGACCTGACAACCCTCATAAGCTGTCAGGAGCTTTACAACCCTCGTAAGCTGCCAGGGGCCTTACAACCCTCATAAACTGCCAGGGGCCTTACAACCCTCATAAGCTGTGACTCAGGGGCCTTACAACCCTCGTAAGCTGCCAGGGACCTTACAACCCTCATAAGCTGTCAGAGGCCTTACAACTCTCGTAAGATGTCAAGGGGCCTTACAACCCTCATAAGCTGTCAGGGGCCTTGCAACCCTCATAAGCTGTCAGGGGCCTTACAACCCTCGTAAGTTGTCAGGGGTCTTACAACCCTCGTAAGCTGTCAAGGGCCTTACAACCCTCAACAACAACAGGTGAGTTAGAGGTTTAGCAATTCAGTTGTAGAATTTTGTGTTCTTCCATGATTCCACAACCTTGTCCCATCCATCACCAGTGTATCCAGTATTGTAAACCCTGGCAATGGATACCCACCTATGGTTCACAATGTATCCAGTGGTGTAAACCCATCCATTACCAGGGTTTACACCACTGGCTACACTATTAAAGGCTTCATTCTAATGTCCAATTGACTGGCAAAGACCAGAATGGGTGAAACATCTCCCAGTAAAGACACGTAGATGTTGCATATATATACAGTGTATTAACCTGTCATGTGTTGTGGGGGTGGGTGTGTGTGGGTGTGTGTATGGGTGAGTGTGGGTGAATGTGAGTGAGTATGAGTTTTTGTGGGTGAGTGTTAGTGTGTGTAGGTGTGTATGGGTGTGTGTTGAGTGACTGTGACCCAGCAGTGACCGAGGTCATCTTGTGTACAGGAGTTCGTCTTGGACCAGGGTACGTGGTGATGATTGTGCTGTGTCTGCTGTTGCTGCTGGCTGCTTGCTGCGGCTGTGCTGCTGTCCTCAGGTGAGTTACACACACACACACACACACCATTGACAGGTGAGTCTCCTAGCCAGTCACTGCTAGCCACTGCTACCTCCTATTTCTCTTGCTGCTCCTTCATAATAGTCACTCATAGCTTCCTGCTGCCTCTGCTAGCTAGTTATTCCTACACTTCTGCTCCTCTAGTTAGTGACTGTTAGCAGTCATCTAACAAGACTGTCACGTCCAGTTACCTGCTACTGCTACCTTGACAGCTGGCTGGCCAGTTGGTCAGTCAGGTGGCCAGCCAGGTGGTCAGTCAGGTGGTCATCCAGGTGGCCAACCAGTTAGATCAACCCTAATTACCTGCCACTCCCCAGGCGCTGTTTGACCCCCACGGGCTTAGCGCTCCCTGGTGATTAGACTACTAATAATTAATAACCCCAGAGACGTCAGTCATCTTACTGATAACTTTTGTAAGTCAAGACTGACGGTACAGCTGTGTGATGTGACACAGTCATGTGTGATGTGACACAGTCATGTGTGATGTGACACAGTCATGTGTGATGTGACACAGTCATGTGTGATGTGACACAGTCATGTGTGATGTGACACAGTCATGTGTGATGTGACACAGTCATGTGTGATGTGACACAGTCATGTGTGTAAAAACTCTTCTGTATTGACTGGTTGACGGTCACCTGTCAAAGACTATTGACTGGTTGACGGTCATCTGTCAAAGACTATTGACTGGTTGACGGTCACCTGTCAAAGACTATTGACTGGTTGACGGTCACCTGTCAAAGACTATTGACTGGTTGACGGTCATCTGTCAAAGACTATTGACTGGTTGACGGTCATCTGTCAGAGACTAATGATTGGTTGACGGACACCTGTCAAAGACTAATGACTGGTTGACGGTCACCTGTCAAAGACTTATGACTGGTTGACGGTCACCTGTCAAAGACTAATGACTAGTTGACGGTCATCTGTCAGAGACTAATGATTGGTTGACGGTCACCTGTCAAAGACTATTGACTAGTTGACGGTCATCTGTCAAAGACTAATGACTGGTTGACGGTCACCTATCAAAGACTAATGACTGGTTGACGGTCACCTGTCAAAGACTAATGACTTGTTGACGGTCACCTGTCAAAATCACTACTTAACCTGTGACGTCATTAGTTATAAAGCTAAATAATGTTAACTTTAACGCTGAATCTCGTTAACTCATGACAAACTATCAGCTTAGACGTTCCTGTTAATAAAGTAACTAACGTCTAGTAGTATCTGTTAATAAAGTAACTAACGGCTAGTAGTATCTGTTAATAAAGTAACTAACGGCTAGTAGTATCTGTTAATAAAGTAACTAACGGCTAGTAGTATCTGTTAATAAAGTAACTAACGGCTAGTAGTATCTGTTAATAAAGTAACTAACGGCTAGTAGTATCTGTTAATAAAGTAACTAACGGCTAGTAGTATCTGTTAATAAAGTAACTAACGGCTAGTAGTATCTGTTAATAAAGTAACTAACGGCTAGTAGTATCTGTTAATAAAGTAACTAACGGCTAGTAGTATCTGTTAATAAAGTAACTAACGGCTAGTAGTATCTGTTAATAAAGTAACTAACGGCTAGTAGTATCTGTTAATAAAGTAACTAACGGCTAGTAGTATCTGTTAATAAAGTAACTAACGGCTAGTAGTATCTGTTAATAAAGTAACTAACGGCTAGTAGTATCTGTTAATAAAGTAACTAACGGCTAGTAGTATCTGTTAATAAAGTAACTAACGGCTAGTAGTATCTGTTAATAAAGTAACTAACGGCTAGTAGTATCTGTTAATAAAGTAACTAACGGCTAGTAGTATCTGTTAATAAAGTAACTAACGGCTAGTAGTATCTGTTAATAAAGTAACTAACGGCTAGTAGCATCTGTTAATAAAGTAACTAACGGCTAGTAGTATCTGTTAATAAAGTAACTAACGGCTAGTAGCATCTGTTAATAAAGTAACTAACTAACGGCTAGTAGTAGCATCTGTTAATAAAGTAACTAACGGCTAGTAGTATCTGTTAATAAAGTAACTAACGGCTAGTAGTATCTGTTAATAAAGTAACTAACGGCTAGTAGTATCTGTTAATAAAGTAACTAACGGCTAGTAGTATCTGTTAATAAAGTAACTAGTAACTAACGGCTAGTAGTATCTGTTAATAAAGTAACTAACGGCTAGTAGTATCTGTTAATAAAGTAACTAACGGCTAGTAGTATCTGTTAATAAAGTAACTAACGGCTAGTAGTATCTGTTAATAAAGTAACTAACGGCTAGTAGTATCTGTTAATAAAGTAACTAACGGCTAGTAGTATCTGTTAATAAAGTAACTAACGGCTAGTAGTATCTGTTAATAAAGTAACTAACGGCTAGTAGTATCTGTTAATAAAGTAACTAACGGCTAGTAGTATCTGTTAATAAAGTAACTAACGGCTAGTAGTATCTGTTAATAAAGTAACTAACGGCTAGTAGTATCTGTTAATAAAGTAACTAACGGCTAGTAGTATCTGTTAATAAAGTAACTAACGGCTAGTAGTATCTGTTAATAAAGTAACTAACGGCTAGTAGTATCTGTTAATAAAGTAACTAACGGCTAGTAGTATCTGTTAATAAAGTAACTAACGGCTAGTAGTATCTGTTAATAAAGTAACTAACGGCTAGTAGTATCTGTTAATAAAGTAACTAACGGCTAGTAGTATCTGTTAATAAAGTAACTAACGGCTAGTAGTATCTGTTAATAAAGTAACTAACGGCTAGTAGTATCTGTTAATAAAGTAACTAACGGCTAGTAGTATCTGTTAATAAAGTAACTAACGGCTAGTAGTATCTGTTAATAAAGTAACTAACGGCTAGTAGTATCTGTTAATAAAGTAACTAACGGCTAGTAGTATCTGTTAATAAAGTAACTAACGGCTAGTAGTATCTGTTAATAAAGTAACTAACGGCTAGTAGTATCTGTTAATAAAGTAACTAACGGCTAGTAGTATCTGTTAATAAAGTAACTAACGGCTAGTAGTATCTGTTAATAAAGTAACTAACGGCTAGTAGTATCTGTTAATAAAGTAACTAACGGCTAGTAGTACCTGTTAATAAAGTAACTAACGGCTAGTAGTATCTGTTAATAAAGTAACTAACGGCTAGTAGTATCTGTTAATAAAGTAACTAACGGCTAGTAGTATCTGTTAATAAAGTAACTAACGGCTAGTAGTATCTGTTAATAAAGTAACTAACGGCTAGTAGTATCTGTTAATAAAGTAACTAACGGCTAGTAGTATCTGTTAATAAAGTAACTAACGGCTAGTAGTATCTGTTAATAAAGTAACTAACGGCTAGTAGTACCTGTTAATAAAGTAACTAACGGCTAGTAGTATCTGTTAATAAAGTAACTAACGGCTAGTAGTACCTGTTAATAAAGTAACTAACGGCTAGTAGTATCTGTTAATAAAGTAACTAACGGCTAGTAGTACCTGTTAATAAAGTAACGGCTAGTAGTATCTGTTAATAAAGTAACTAACGGCTAGTAGTACCTGTTAATAAAGTAACTAACGGCTAGTAGTATCTGTTAATAAAGTAACTAACGGCTAGTAGTACCTGTTAATAAAGTAACTAACGGCTAGTAGTATCTGTTAATAAAGTAACTAACGGCTAGTAGTATCTGTTAATAAAGTAACTAACGGCTAGTAGTATCTGTTAATAAAGTAACTAACGGCTAGTAGTACCTGTTAATAAAGTAACTAACGGCTAGTAGTATCTGTTAATAAAGTAACTAACGGCTAGTAGTATCTGTTAATAAAGTAACTAACGGCTAGTAGTATCTGTTAATAAAGTAACTAACGGCTAGTAGTACCTGTTAATAAAGTAACTAACGGCTAGTAGTATCTGTTAATAAAGTAACTAACGGCTAGTAGTATCTGTTAATAAAGTAACTAACGGCTAGTAGTATCTGTTAATAAAGTAACTAACGGCTAGTAGTACCTGTTAATAAAGTAACTAACGGCTAGTAGTATCTGTTAATAAAGTAACTAACGGCTAGTAGTATCTGTTAATAAAGTAACTAACGGCTAGTAGTATCTGTTAATAAAGTAACTAACGGCTAGTAGTATCTGTTAATAAAGTAACTAACGGCTAGTAGTACCTGTTAATAAAGTAACTAACGGCTAGTAGTATCTGTTAATAAAGTAACAGAAGAGAATTACCTCTTAATTAATCTTTCAGTAATATTTTAACAATTTCTCTTAACAGTTCTGATGTTTATGACGCAGAGTTGTGTAGGTGGTTACCTCGCCCCCCCGCACCTCTGTCCTCGCCCCCCCCCACACCTCTGTCCTCGCCCCCCCCCACACCTCTGTCCTCGCCCCCCCACACACCTCTGTCCTCGCCCCCCCCACACCTCTGTCCTCGCCCCCCCCCCACACACCTCTGTCCTCGCCCCCCCACACCTCTGTCCTCGCCCCCCCCACACCTCTGTCCTCGCCCCCCCACACACCTCTGTCCTCGCCCCCCCACACCTCTGTCCTCGCCCCCCCCACACACCTCTGTCCTCGCCCCCCCCACACCTCTGTCCTCGCCCCCCACACACACCTCTGTCCTCGCCCCCCCCACACCTCTGTCCTCGCCCCCCCACACCTCTGTCCTCGCCCCCCCCCACACACCTCTGTCCTCGCCCCCCCCACACCTCTGTCCTCGCCCCCCCCCACACCTCTGTCCTCGCCCCCCCACACCTCTGTCCTCGCCCCCCCACACCTCTGTCCTCGCCCCCCCCCACACCTCTGTCCTCGCCCCCCCCACACCTCTGTCCTCGCCCCCCCACACACCTCTGTCCTCGCCCCCCCACACACCTCGGTCCACGCCCCCCCACACACCTCTATCCTCGCCCCCCCCCCACACCTCTGTCCTCGCCCCCCCCACACACCGCTATCCTCGCCCCCCCCACACCTCTGTCCTCGCCCCCCCCACACACCTCTGTCCTCGCCCCCCCCACACCTCTGTCCTCGCCCCCCCCACACACCTCTGTCCTCGCCCCCCCCCCACACACCTCTGTCCTCGCCCCCCCACACACCTCTGTAGGTGCAGTTATCTCGCCCCCCCCGCACCTCTGTCCTCGCCCCCCCCCACACCTCTGTCCTCGCCCCCCACACACACCTCTGTAGGTGCAGTTACCTCGCCCCCCCCACACCTCTGTCCTCGCCCCCCCCACACACCTCGGTAGGTGCAGTTACCTCGCCCCCCCACACCTCTGTCCTCGCCCCCCCCACACACCTCTGTAGGTGCAGTTACCTCGCCCCCCCCCCACACCTCTGTCCTCGCCCCCCCACACACCTCTGTCCTCGCCCCCCACACCTCTGTCCTCGCCCCCCCCACACCTCTGTCCTCGCCCCCCCACACACCTCTGTAGGTGCGGTTACCTCGCCCCCCCCACACACCTCTGTCCTCGCCCCCCCACACCTCTGTCCTCGCCCCCCCACACCTCTGTCCTCGCCCCCCCCACACCTCTGTCCTCGCCCCCCCCCACACACCTCTGTAGGTGCAGTTACCTCGCCCCCCACACCTCTGTCCTCGCCCCCCCCACACACCTCTGTAGGTGCAGTTACCTCGCCCCCCCCACACCTCTGTCCTCGCCCCCCCACACCTCTGTATCCTCGCCCCCCCCACACACCTCTGTAGGTGCAGTTACCTCGCCCCCCCACACCTCTGTCCTCCCCCCCACACACCTCTGTAGGTGCAGTTACCTCGCCCCCCCCCACACACCTCTGTCCTCGCCCCCCACACACCTCTGTATCCTCGCCCCCCCCCACACACCTCTGTAGGTGCAGTTACCTCGCCCCCCCACACACCTCTGTAGGTGCAGTTACCTCGCCCCCCCACACACACCTCTGTCCTCGCCCCCCCACACACCTCTGTATCCTCGCCCCCCCCCACACACCTCTGTAGGTGCAGTTACCTCGCCCCCCCCACACACCTCTGTATCCTCGCCCCCCCACACACCTCTGTATCCTCGCCCCCCCACACACCTCTGTATCCTCGCCTTCCCCCCCCCCACACACCTCTGTATCTTCGTCCCCCCCACACACCTCTGTATCCTCGCCTTCCCCCCACACATACCTCTGTATCCTCGCCTTCCCTCCCCACACACACCTCTGTATCCTCGCCTTCCCCCCACACACACCTCTGTATCCTCGCCTTCCCCCCACACACACCTCTGAATCCTCGCCTTCCCTCCCCACACACACACCTCTGAATCCTCGCCTTCCCCCCCCCCCACACACACACCTCTGTATCCTCGCCTTCCCTCCCCACACACCTCTGTATCCTCGCCTCCCCCCACACACACACCTCTACCATGCTGTTGAACCTCTTTCTCTATCCTCTCTTGAGCTCCCTTTGAACCCCCTGTTCATCTTTCATCCGATGAACCTCTATCAACTCCACTTGGAACCTGACTACCTCTTCCCCTCCCTCCTTCACCCCCTGTCTAAGTCCTCAATATTACTCTAGCTCCTGTCCCCAGGAAGCGTCTCCGACAGAAGGAGATGAGTCGAGGTCCTTACAAGATCCTGCTGGCCTCGTCTGACCTGACCTTGTCCTGCCGACCGGCAGGGGCGCCCAGGAAGGTGGGGGATTATGTCTGCATAGCGGGGTGTGTTCTGTCCGTCTTGGTATGTCTATCTCTCTTCTTCACTCTATGTCCGTCTGTCTCTATCAACCATCTCCGTGTCTAGTCGATTCGTGTGTGTGTGTTTTTTATGTTTCATGTCTTCGTGAATTTTCTTGTGTTTCCCCTTGAATTATGCGCTTCCCTCCCTCCGTTTTCTATTGTGTTTTTTGCGAGATCCGAAGTTCGTTTATATTCATCTGCTTAATGTGGCCGTTTTATTTTTTATGTGATAACGAGAGATTATTTTTCCATGTAGTGAGTGTGACATGCACAATATACTGTCATGTTGGATGCGCAGAACCTGCTATGTTGGATGCGCAACACCCTTCTGTGTTACAGCTGTGAGTGTTTCTGTGCGTGTGTCTGTGTGTCTGCTGCTGCTACTGCTGTTGTCTGCTTGTACCACCAACTCCGCCCCTTTGCTTCTGCTCGGCGTCATCCACAGCGCTACCAGTGTCTCCATCTTGACTGATTTATCATCTTGGTGCGCTGTGTTGAACACTTGCCATGACTGACTCTCCCTGCCAGGACCACCACCAGCCCTTGGTGGTGCTCATTACACCACCACCAGCCCTTGGTGGTGCTCATTACACCACCACCAGCCCTTGGTGGTGCTCATTACACCACCACCAGCCCTTGGTGGTGCTCATTACACCACCACCAGCCCTTGGTGGTGCTCATTGACACCACCACCAGCCCTTGGTGGTGCTCATTACACCACCACCAGCCCTTGGTGGTGCTCATTGACACCACCACCAGCCCTTGGTGCTCATTAACACCAACACCAGCCCTTGGTGCTCATTAACACCACCACCAGCCCTTGGTGGTGCTCATTAACACCACCACCAGCCCTTGGTGGTGCTCATTAACACCACCACCAGCCCTTGGTGCTCATTAACACCACCACCAGCCCTTGGTGCTCATTAACACCACCACCAGCCCTTGGTGGTGCTCATTAACACCACCACCAGCCCTTGGTGCTCATTAACACCACCACCAGCCCTTGGTGGTGCTCATTAACACCACCACCAGCCCTTGGTGGTGCTCATTAACACCACCACCAGCCCTTGGTGGTGCTCATTACACCAGCACCAGCCCTTGGTGGTGCTCATTAACACCACCAGCCCTTGGTGCTCATTAACACCACCACCAGCCCTTGGTGGTGCTCATTACCACCACCAGCCCTTGGTGGTGCTCACACAAGCCCTGAGTGGCGCTCACACACCAGCCCTTGGTGGTGCTCACCAACCACCACCAGTCCTTGGTGGTGTGGTATTAGTGGTCACCAGTAACGCCACCAGACCTTGGTGGTGGTATTAGTGGTCACCAGTGACACCACCAGACCTTGGTGGTGGTATTGGGGTCACCAGTCCTTGGTGGTGGTATTAGTGGTCACCAGTAACACCACCAGACCTTGGTGGTGGTATTAGTGATCACCAGTAACACCACCAGACCTTGGTGGTGGTATTAGTGGTCACCAGTGACACCGCCAGACCTTGGTAGTGGTATTAGTGATCACCAGTAACACCACCAGACCTTGGTGGTGGTATTAGTGGTCACCAGTAACACCACCAGACCTTGGTGGTGGTATTAGTGGTCACCAGTGACACCACCAGACCTTGGTGGTGGTATTAGTGGTCACCAGTAACACCACCAGACCTGGTGGTGGTATTAGTGATCACCAGTAACACCACCAGACCTTGGTGGTGGTATTAGTGGTCACCAGTAACACCACCAGACCTTGGTGGTGGTATTAGTGGTCACCAGTGACACCGCCAGACCTTGGTAGTGGTATTAGTGATCACCAGTAACACCACCAGACCTTGGTGGTGGTATTAGTGATCACCAGTAACACCACCAGACCTTGGTGGTGGTATTAGTGGTCACCAGTAACACCACCAGACCTTAGTGGGGGTATTAGTGGTCACCAGTGACACCACCAGACCTTGGTGGTGGTATTAGTGATCACCAGTAACACCACCAGACCTTGTTGGTGGTATTAGTGGTCACCAGTGACACCACCAGACCTTGGTAGTGGTATTAGTGATCACCAGTAACACCACCAGACCTTGGTGGTGGTATTAGTGGTCACCAGTAACACCACCAGACCTTGGTGGTGGTATTAGTGATCACCAGTAACACCACCAGACCTTGGTGGTGGTATTAGTGATCACCAGTAACACCACCAGACCTTGGTGGTGGTATTAGTGGTCACCAGTAACACCACCAGACCTTGGTAGTGGTATTAGTGATCACCAGTAACACCACCAGACCTTGGTGGTGGTATTAGTGGTCACCAGTGACACCACCAGACCTTGGTGGTGGTATTAGTGGTCACCAGTAACACCACCAGACCTTGGTAGTGGTATCTACTCACACTAACCTCGACTTCACAATTAGTTATCCACTCGCCCAATATTTTCAATCGACTAACTATACATATTTCACTCTAAGTTTTATCACCATTATATCAGGTGTGTTTATGTTGTCTGTTAACAGCCTCTTACATGGGTCATATAAAATATTTCAGAAATATTACATTATTACCTATAATTTTATTATTTTTCTGGCTAGATTTACCTAGATTTACACTAATTTACACGTTTTAATACATATAAACTATGTACATCATGTATTACACGTTTTAATACATATAAACTATATACATCATGCAATAAGTATGTCTTGTGCATTTTTTTTTGAGAATATATTAACGATACTAAGTTTGCTTAGGTTGTCAGAATAAGTTAGGTTAGGTTTATTTAAGGAAAAGTTAGGCTATATTAGGCGACGCTAGGTTAGGTTTATTTAAGGATAGGTTAGGTTAAGTTACGTTTATTTAAGGTTATGTTAGGCGACGCTAGGTTAGGTTAGGTTACGTTTATTTAAGATTAGATTAGGTTAGGTTAGGTTTATTTAAGGTTAGGTTAGATTTATTTAAGGTTAGGTTAGGTTTATTTAAGGTTAGGTTAGGTTTATTTAAGGTTAGGTTAGGTTTATTTAAGGTTAGGTTAGATTTATTTAAGGTTAGGTTAGGTTTATTTAAGGTTAGGTTAGGTTTATTTAAGGTTAGGTTAGATTTATTTAAGGTTAGGTTAGGTTTATTTAAGGTTAGGTTAGGTTTATTTAAGGTTAGGTTAGATTTATTTAAGGTTAGGTTAGGCTTATTTAAGGTTAGGTTAGGTTTATTTAAGGTTAGGTTAGGTTTATTTAAGGTTAGGTTAGGTTTATTTAAAGTTAGGTTAGGTTTATTTAAGGTTAGGATAGGTTTATTTAAGGCTAGGTTAGGTTTATTTAAGGTTAGGTTAGGTTTATTTAAGGTTAGGTTAGGTTAGGTTTATTTAAGGTTAGGTTAGGTTAGGCTTATTTAAGGTTAGGTTAGGTTTATTTAAGGTTAGGTTAGGTTTATTTAAGGTTAGGTTAGGTTTATTTAAGGTTAGGTTAGGTTTATTTAAGGTTAGGTTAGGTTTATTTAAGGCTAGGTTAGGTTTATTTAAGGTTAGGTTAGATTTATTTAAGGTTAGGTTAGGTTTATTTAAGGTTAGGTTAGGTTTATTTAAAGTTAGGTTAGGTTTATTTAAGGTTAGGTTAAGTTTATTTAAGGTTAGGTTAGGTTTATTTAAGGTTAGGTTAGGCTTATTTAAGGTTAGGTTAGGTTAGGTTTATTTAAGGTTAGGTTAGATTTATTTAAGGTTAGGTTAGGTTTATTTAAGGTTAGGTTAGGTTAGGTTTATTTAAGGTTAGGTTAGGTTTATTTAAGGTTAGGTTAGGTTTATTTAAGGTTAGGTTAGGTTTATTTAAGGTTAGGTTAGGTTTATTTAAGGTTAGGATAGATTTATTTAAGGTTAGGTTAGGTTTATTTAAGGTTAGGTTGGGTTTATTTAAGGTTAGGTTAGGTTTATTTAAGGTTAGGTTAGGTTAGGCGACGCTAGCTTAGGTTAGGTATCGTTAAAGTTAATTCAGGTTAGATATAATTTAGTTAGGTTTTGTATCTTTTAGTTAAGGCTGATTTAGGTTCGTAATTGTGTAGTTTAGGTTAGGTTGCGCTTAATTTAAGTTATGTTTGGTTAAGGTTTGGTTAGTAACTTAAGATTATGTTAGACTACGTTTAGTTAGGGTACGTTAGGCTACATTTGGTGAAGGTTAGGTTAGTTAAAGTTAGATAACATTAGGTTAGGCTACGCTCAGTTTAGTTAAGGCTAGGTTAGATAACGTTAGGTTAGGATAGATGATGTTAGGTTAGGATAGATAACGTTAGGTTAGTTAACATTGACACAGTATACGTCTGTGTTAACAGTGAGCTGGACGCCAGAGACAACTCAGTGTGTTAAACAGTCGAAATAAATTTTCCTTGCATCTCTAAATAACAATTTGCACAATAATGACTTTATTCCGTGATATACATAATTATATGTATTGTAAAATTTATAACAGTTCCAACCAGTAGTGTCGGTAACTAAGGATTTTGTCGGTGATAACAATATCTGAGAGAATAATGGTATTATATTGGCGACTACTACTCAGTATATCTCGGCGAGTTCTCCTACACTTGTTTGAATTGTGCTACGTAGTAGTCGTAGAGTATAGACAATTATACTTTGAACACAGAAAGTATAGACAATTATACTTTGAACACAGAAAGTATAGCCAATTATACTTTGAACATAGAAAGTATAGCCAATTATACTTTGAACATAGAAAGTATAGCCAATTATACTTTGAACATAGAAAGTATAGTCAATTATACTTTGAACATAGAAAGTATAGCCAATTATACTTTGAACATAGAAAGTATAGCCAATTATACTTTGAACATAGAAAGTATAGCCAATTATACTTTGAACATAGAAAGTATAGCCAATTATACTTTGGACATAGAAAGTGTAGCCAATTATACTTTGAACATAGAAAGTATAGCCAATTATACTTTGAACATAGAAAGTATAGACAATTATACTTTGAACATAGAAAGTATAGACAATTATACTTTGAACATAGAAAGTATAGACAATTATACTTTGAACATAGAAAGTATAGACAATTATACTTTGAACATAGAAAGTATAGACAATTATACTTTGAACATAGAAAGTAAAGACAATTATACTTTGAACATAGAAAGTATAGACAATTATACTTTGAACATAGAAAGTATAGCCAATTATACTTTGAACACAGAAAGTACTAGTCCAGTGATAAAACTAGTAGTAAAACTAGCAGCAGGTCAGTGCTGAAACTGGTAGATCAGTGGTAAAACTAGTAACAGTCCTGTGATAAAACTAGTAACAGTCCTGTGATAAAATTAGTAACAGTCCTGTGATAAAATTAGTAACAGTCCTGTGATAAAACTAGTAACAGACCTGTGATTAAACTAGTAACAGACCTGTGATAAAACTAATAACAGACCTGTGATAAAACTAGTAACAGTCCTGTGATAAAATTAGTAACAGACCTGTGATAAAACTAGTAACAGACCTGTGGTAAAACTAGTAACAGACCTGTGGTAAAACTAGTAACAGACCTGTGGTAAAACTAGTAACAGACCTGTGGTAAAACTAGTAACAGACCTGTGGTAAAACTAGTAACAGTCCTGTGATAAAATTAGTAACAGTCCTGTGATAAAACTAGTAACAGTCCTGTGATAAAATTAGTAACAGACCTGTGATAAAACTAGTAACAGACCTGTGATAAAACTAGTAACAGTCCTGTGATGAAACTAGTAACAGTCCTGTGATGAAACTAGTAACAGTCCTGTGATAAAACTAGTAACAGTCCTGTGATGAAACTAGTAACAGTCCTGTGATAAAATTAGTAACAGACCTGTGATGAAACTAGTAACAGTCCTGTGATAAAACTAGTAACAGTCCTGTGATAAAACTAGTAACAGTCCTGTGATAAAACTAGTAACAGTCCTGTGATAAAACTAGTAACAGTCCTGTGATAAAACTAGTAACAGTCCTGTGATAAAACTAGTAACAGTCCTGTGATAAAACTAGTAACAGTCCTGTGATGAAACTAGTAACAGTCCTGTGATAAAACTAGTAACAGTCCTGTGATAAAACTAGTAACAGTCCTGTGATAAAACTAGTAACAGACCTGTGATAAAACTAGTAACAGTCCTGTGATAAAACTAGTAACAGACCTGTGATAAAACTAGTAACAGACCTGTGATAAAACTAGTAACAGTCCCTGGAGTTTACCTGGAGAGAGTTCCGGGGGTCAACGCCCCCGCGGCCCGGTCTGTGACCAGGCCTCCTGGTGGATCAGCCTGATCAAAAAGGCTGTTACTGCTGGCTGCACGCAAACCAACGTACGAGCCACAGCCCGGCTGGTCAGGAACTGACTTTAGGTGCTTGTCCAGTGCCAGCTTGAAGACTGCCAGGGGTCTGTTGATAATCCCCCTTATGTATGCTGGGAGGCAGTTGAACAGTCTCGGGCCCCTGACACTTATTGTATGGTCTCTTAACGTGCTAGTGACACCCCTGCTTTTCATTGGGGGGATGGTGCATCGTCTGCCAAGTCTTTTGCTTTCGTAGTGAGTGATTTTCGTGTGCAAGTTCGGTACTAGTCCCTCTAGGATTTTCCAGGTGTATATAATCATGTATCTCTCCCTCTTGCGTTCCAGGGAATACAGGTTCAGGAACCTCAAGCGCTCCCAGTAATTGAGGTGTTTTATCTCCGTTATGCGCGCCGTGAATGTTCTCTGTACATTTTCTAGGTCAGCAATTTCACCTGCCTTGAAAGGTGCTGTCAGTGTGCAGCAATATTCCAGCCTAGATAGAACAAGTCAACTGAAGAGTGTCATCATGGGCTTGGCATCCCTCGTTTTGAAGGTTCTCATTATCCATCCTGTCGTTTTTCTAGCAGATGCGATTGATACAATGTTATGGTCCTTGAAGGTGAGATCCTCCGACATGATCACTCCCAGGTCTTTGACGTTGGTTTTCGCTCTATTTTGTGGCCAGAATTTGTTTTGTACTCTGATGAAGATTTAATTTCCTCGTGTTTACCATATCTGAGTAATTGAAATTTCTCATCGTTGAACTTCATATTGTTTTCTGCAGCCCACTGAAAGATTTGGTTGATGTCCGCCTGGAGCCTTGCAGTGTCTGCAATGGAAGACACTGTCATGCAGATTCGGGTGTCATCTGCAAAGGAAGACACGGTGCTGTGGCTGACATCCTTGTCTATGTCGGATATGAGGATGAGGAACAAGATGGGAGCGAGTACTGTGCCTTGTGGAATAGAGTCCTGTGATAAAACTAGTAACAGTCCTGTGATAAAACTAGTAACAGTCCTGTGATAAAACTAGTAACAGACCTGTGATAAAACTAGTATCAGACCTGTGATAAAGTTAGTAGCTACCTACTGGACCGCGCCAGCCTAATGAAATTCATCCAACGAGGAATATTTCTATTCCTAGTTTTAATAACTAGATTATTTCTACTTATATTTATAGGTGATTATGTACATTTATATACCTAGTTATAGGTAAGGTAACCTAGTTCTTTACATAGTTATGAGTAACTAGGCATATTTCTATACCTGGTTGGATAACTTAGTAGACTGGTTTACCAAGGCCTCTCAATTCGCTCGTTTTGAGGACTGACCATTGAGTAAAATTTCGCGTCTAGTCTATAATCCATAACTTAGGATAAGTGTTAACCTCCTTCCTGATGCTCACCCTGGGCGGCAGGGAGACTTTTGATCCAAGGAATCAGACCTGTCTTTCCCTGGTATTAAATGTTTCTCTCTCTTTGTTACCTATAAGCTAGCTATGACCCCTTTGGGTTACGATCTTTATGGTAAATAATAAGAATAACAGGGGAAATATTTATAATAACAATCCTTCATGGTGACACAGGAGATATCGTAGGTATTGTAACAATGTTTGATCCAAGGAGAGCTTTAAAAAGTTATCTTACTTTGATAATGTTATCAATTTAGCTTGATAAAGTTCTGCTTAAGCCAGACATTATAACATCTAGCTTGTGTGTGTATCGTCCATTTGTTGTTTCATCTCCCTCTCTCGTGTTCATCTGGAGACTTTTAGTGGTTATGTTCCTGTGGCCAGGTCCCTGACCAGGCCTCCTGGCTCAATACATGATCAACCAAGCTGTTGGTGCCAGCCCCACACAGACCAGTGTATACGTCACAGCCAAGGCTAATCAGGAACTAGAGGAACTTTGGTTCTCTATGGAAAACAGCCTGGGGAAGTCCCTTTATGTAGGAAGGAATAGCGTTGAAGACGTCTTGGCTTGGCTTTTTATTGAAGGTAATTTTCAGTTTGTTTAGCATCTGCAGTGGATGGTCAGGTGCAGTGGATGGTCAGGTGCAGTGGATGGTCAGGTGCAGTGGATGGTCAGGTGCAGTGGATGGTCAGGTGCAGTGGATGGTCAGGTGCAGTGGATGGTCAGGTGCAGTGGATGGTCAGGTGCAGTGGATGGTCAGGTGCAGTGGATGGTCAGGTGCAGTGGATGATCAGGTGCAGTGGATTATGTACTTCTGTCGGAAATGAGAGAGAATTTGGGCGAGTACTGTACCTTAGGGAACAAACCCTCCCGAGATAGGTTCCTTGATGCCGGTGAGGGGCTTTTGATCCAAAAAAATGGACTTTTTTCTCCACTTCCTTGAATCCAACCTGTTTAGCATTACCCAGGCAGTGTGTGATCCCTACGGATTTAGCGCTGCCCTGTAATAGAGGAACAGCTTTTCAACGTTGTAGCCTATGAATTTACTTTTATTATTAATCTTTGCGTTCTCTGTATTTTTTAAAACGTCCAATTTTCCATGTGTTTTGCACACATTTTGTGTACTATTGTACCATGATCGTAACGTCGAAAGTTATTGAAAACACTGAGTATATTACTTTTTCATTGTTTATCTTGCAGTTGATACAAGAGCATGTGGTGGTAGTCCAGTGGTGTGATTCTCTTCTGTTCTAGATTTCCTGGTATAATCGCCCAGTCAGGGCCTTTTCCAAGAGGTGGCCCGGCCTTGGCTCCATTTCGTGGGAGTGTCTCAGACCAATGTCCGCCATGGGAGGAGGTACTTGTACCTCCTCCCATGGGGAGGAGTTGTCCCCAGGCCTAGCCCCATTCCCCGCCTCCACGGGGCTCGGAGGGAGAAGCTAGGCACGCTGGGCTGCCACAAACCCTGCCCACACTGGGCTCGAAGGGTGTGGCAGCTGCATAGCAGCAGACGATGTCAGGAGGTGCAAAGGCAGCAAGCACTACAGGATCCTTTTCGAGCCACACTCCAGCTTTGGGCCGAGGCCTGAGCTCAAGAATGCCTCTTGCTGTTTGTGTTGCTGCTACTACTACTACACTTGTCCGTTGCACTCCCTCCAGTGGTTGTGAGGGGGGAGCAACCTGCTCTGAACCCTGGTTACCCTGCCTTGTGCAAGTCTTGGCATCCCATGTTTGGTGATCTCTGATTTTAAAGATTTTAATAATGTGAGACGTCAGTGCTATCGGTCTGTAGTTTTATACAATTGCCCGACTGCCACCTTTGTGGAGTGTAGTTATATCTGTTGTCTATAATGGCTGTGGGATAACTATCTCCAGACTCTTTGAATTAGAATAATTAAGTCACGTGATTTTTTTTTTGTTAAATTTTGATGAATATGGAGTAAAGGAGTCTGGGCCTGGTCATGGTTCACGGACATGGCTTCAAAGTCAAAGTGGGGTTTAAGTTATAAGGAAAGTTTTTTGAGATGACAGGATTTTAAATCTCGTTTATGAAAGATTCCTTTGGATTGCCAATCTTTAGTCCAGTTGTCTGCTCACTAAATACTCACATTGAGGCTCAGTATTTCACTCATTTCTGTGTTGTCATTAAAATAAGCTCCATCTTTGAGCCAGGGCCCGATACTGAATATGGCTTTTTCCCTGGATTTTGCATGTGAGAAAAGTATTTTGGCTTTAAACTTCATTAATGGCTTTATGCTCCCCTATCTCTCCTGGACTCTGTATGATTTACCTTGAGCTCAGTGTTTTCCTCTTGGCAGTATTTCTTTTCGTTTTTCAGATACTTTGAAAACTTTTGAGACGTTTTGTGAGTCTTTGTTTTCGCATGTAGAGGGAACATGTCTCTCTAACTTGCATCTTTTCTATTTCTTAGTGATATATGTCTTGATCATACTTCTGCATAGTTCTCAAACACTCGAGGCACTGGCTCAAATCCATTAATGTTACTCGTGCTGTCTTCCCAGCATATTTCGTTATGTCATGATTTATATGATCCCAGTTAATGTATTATTGAAGTTGAATTACTGAATACTCCGTCATGGCTGTTGTGTGTTACTGCCCAAGACCAGTGTGTATGCTGGTCTCTTCTGAACATTAAGTTACAGAAGGTTGTGATCTAAGTTTGGTGTCTCATACACAGTCATGTTCAATGTTGTGTATTTGTCTCTCCTGTGTGTAGACTCTCTGGCTGCCTCTGTCTCTTCTTTTATCATAATTCATTTTAAACTAAAAAATGTGATGTTTGTTGTGTATTTTAATAAACTTTTGACAAAAGTGTTGATTCTTTGGTATTCTGACTTATCGACGTCACTTATGTGGGACTGTACCTTCCTCCGAATATTTGTGTGTTTATTTAGGTGTTTTATCTTTGTGTGTGTGTGTGTGTGTGTGTGTGTGTGTGTGTGTGTGTGTGTGTGTGTGTCTGTGTGTGTGTCTGTCTGTCTTTGTGTGTGTGCGCGTGTGTGTGTTTTGCTGTTGTTTCTGCAAGGGTCGATTCATATTTCCTGGCCCCGCTTCTTCGCTGTCGACCGGCTTTACTGATTTCTGGCCTTCAGGGCCAAATTGTACCTGCTCTTAAAACTATATATGGTGTTTGGTGTGTTTTTCTTCTGCATGTGTGTGTGTGTTTTATGTAAGTTGTTGCTGTGTATGTGTCGACGAGATGCAGTCATCACGAGGACGTCACTTTACCAGGAGATATGGGAGTCACACAGGTGAGAAGCGACCCCGTGTGCCCGACCAGGTCAATATGGGAGTCACACAGGTGAGAAGTGACCCCGTGTGCCCGACCAGGTCAATATGGGAGTCACACAGGTGAGAAGTGACCTCGTGTTAGTCTTGTTATTCTCCCAGGCTCAGTCAACATCCATGTTCTCTTCTCCCTGTGCCATTGTTTTCCTGTGTGTTTGTTACCTGGATTAATACGTGTGTGTGTTTGGTATATAAGTTGTGGTTGATAATGGCTGGGTCTGAGAGATGTGTGAGGAGAGAACTAGTAGGGAATGTGATGTGTATTCTGGCACATGATACAAGTCTTACATGATTACACTTGTCTGACAGTAGAATGTGTAAATGACCTAAAGTAACCTGAATCACTGTGTGAGAGAGTGTGGGCACGAGATGTTAGAGAGAGAGAGAGTGCAATTATTTAGAGATAGTGGGAGAAATAGTTCAACTGACTTTTTTGTGAAACATCCGGAAGTGCATATTTTTGATCTATGGTCCGCAACAAATTTTAAACACTATATTTTTTAATTTTTCTCATTTTGCGTTGTAATACGAACATTTTCAGCCTAATAAGCGGAGACCTGGAAAAACCTTTTATCACAATATTTGTGTACCATTTAAATATACATCTTTTTTACAAGTTATTTTAAAACCAAATTAAAACATTTTTAACAAACCATCGTTAAACTTTTTTTAAACTTATTAGCACTGAGTAAATTGTGATCAGCTTATATAGTATAGAATAACTGCATAAGAGAGATGCTTGCTACACTTGTATGATGGTATGACTGTAGTTGTAGTTTGTAGAGTGTAGTTACAGTCCTCTTGTATACAGTACTGTATGTTGTAACTGCATGATATGTTGTATAATGTTGTGGTGACACTATTATACCTCACCTTCATTTATATATATATATATATATATATATATATATATATATATATATATATATATATATATATATATATATATATATATATATATATATATATATATATATATATATCCAAAATTCCATGTGTTGTGGAGAGCAGTAAAAGACTTGTGTCCTGTTATTGGGTTGTTTTTCAGTACTGAATATAGTTAACACAGTGTATCACATGTTCCACCTTTGTTAGTGTTAACACTGACACTGTTAGTGCTAACACTGACACTGTTAGTGCTAACACTGACACTGTTAGTGTTAACACTGACACTGTTAGTGCTAACGTAAATAAGGTGTAGTCAGGTGTTGCAGGTAGAAACAGGTGTACAAGTGTAATCTATTGTTATAGGTGGTAACAGGTGTACAGGTGTAGTCTGGTGCTACAGGTGTAGTCTGGTGCTACAGGTGTAGTCTGGTGTTACATGTGTAGTCTGGTGTTACAAGTGTAGTCTGGTGTTACAGGTGTAGTCTGGTATTACAGGTGTAGTCTGGTGTTTCAGGTATAGTCTGGTGTTACAGATGTACAGGTGTAGTCTGGTGTTACAGGTGTAGTCTAGTGTTACAGGTGTAGTCTAGTGTTACAGGTGTAGTCTAGTGTTACATGTGTAGTCTGGCGTTACAGGTGTACAGGTGTAATCTGGTGCTACAGGCGTACAGGTAGAGTCTGGTGTTACAGGTTTACAGGTGTAGTCTGGTGTTAGAGGTATAATCTGGTGTTATAGGTAGTAATGGGTATACAGGTGTAATCTGGTGTTATAGGTAGTAATAAGTATACAGGTGTAGTCTGGTGTTACATGTGTAGTCTGGTGTTACATGTGTAGTCTGGTGTTACAGGTGTACATGTGTAGTCTGGTGTTACAGGTGTACAGGTGTAGTCTGGTGTTACAGGTGTACATGTGTAGTCTGATATTACAAGTGTGCAGGTGTACATTTGTAGTCTGGTGTTACAGGTATAATCTGGTGTTATAGGCAGTAATAGGTATACAGGTGTAATCTGGTGTTATAGGTATACAGGTGTAGTCTGGTGTTACGTGTGTAGTCTGGTGTTACAAGTGTACAGGTGTAGTCTGGTGTTACAGGTGTACATTTGTAGTCTGGTGTTACAAGTGTACAGGTGTAGTCTGGTGTTACAGGTGTACATTTGTAGTCTGGTGTTACAGGTGGTAACGTGTAATCAAGTGTTACAGGTGGTAGCAGGTGTAATCAATATGTTGCAGGTGATAACAGGTGTACAGGTGTAGTTTATTATATACCTGATACTTAATGGCATGATGTAGTTGCTTTTGTCTATAAGAATGTCTTAAAAACTGTCTTGGTGTTGCATCCATTACTCTTTAATGATATGCTTCTCTTATACTAACTTATATATATATAGTGTGTGGTGAATATATAAACCTGTAGCCCTTACTGAATACTTTTCTAGTGGAATATATATATATATATATATATATATATATATATATATATATATATATATATATATATATATATATATATATATATATAATGTCGTGCCTAATAGGTAAAACTGGTCAGTTAGCAAGAACTCATTTAAAGATATATTTTTTTTCATTTAAGTTAATGTAGAAATTAACAATTTTGTACCAAAAGAACCTTAGAAAACTTACCTAACTTTATTATAACCAGCGCAATTTAATTTAGCCTAATCCAACTAAATATATTTTAGATAAGTTTACAATAATTTAAAAAACACAGTGAAACATATTTTGTTCGTTGGGTTCAGAATGATTTTTGCGGAATTATTGCATACACGAAGTTTCCCTTGCCATAGTCAGCAAGAAGAGCGTTCGTATTTAAGCCAAAATTGCAAGTTTTACCTAATTCGCATACGACATTATATATATATATATATATATATATATATATATATATATATATATATATATATATATATATATATATATATATATATATATATATTATAGATAGATATTATTATGACATTATTATGGATTTTTTTTATATAAATTCGTTATTTTTCTACTAAAAGGTTAATTAAACTAATTTCACTGACTGCTAATGGATTTATTTTGATACAGAAATAGAGGTCAGCTATGTTACATTGATAAATATTTGATCTGACCAGCCCTAGCATCCATAAGTGCTTTACCACGTGTAGACATCCCATCCGTCAGAGTTTTGCATAATTCCTTGATTCTGGCAGAATGAAACCAAACCTTAATAAGGCCTTCTAAAAGATGTATTTTGGTGGTAATGGGAACTTTGTGTATTTCATCCTTCAGGACAGACCATAAACCCTCAATAGGATTTATTTCGGAGAAGTTTCCAGCCATGGGAGCAGCTTGAGGCCATTTTATGCACAACATGTCTGTACTGGTCTCGCCGTGTAACGTGGGGCGGAGTCTTGTTGGAATGTACAACGTCCCTCATTATACCAGTCCCTTATCTGAGGCAGTAATTGTATATATTTAACTTGGTTCATGGTACCATCAGCAATGTCCAGACTTGTTCCATGAACGGTAATGGTTCCCCACACCATGATTTTCTGAGGAAATTTGATCGCCTTCTTCGGATATAAATTCTTCAGGTGACCGCCATCTTACATCAGCACAGTCATCCAACACTAGTGCTGAATGACACTGTAGTGTCATCCAGCACTAGTGTTGTCATCCAGCACTGTAGTGTTGTCATCCAGCACTGTAGTGTTGTCATCCAGCACTGTAGTGTTGTCATCCATCACTGTAGTGTTGTCATCCAGCACTGTAGTGTTGTCATCCAGCACTGTAGTGTTGTCATCCAGCACTGTAGTGTTGTCATCCAGCACTGTAGTGTTGTCATCTAGCACTGTAGTGTTGTCATCTAGCACTGTAGTGTTGTCATCCAGCACTGTAGTGTTGTCATCCAGCACTGTAGTGTTGTCATCCAGCACTGTAGTGTTGTCATCTAGCACTGTAGTGTTGTCATCCAGCACTGTAGTGTTGTCATCCAGCACTGTAGTGTTGTCATTCAGCACTAGTGTTGTCATCCAGCACTGTAGCGTTGTCATCCAGCACTGTAGTGTTGTCATCCAGCACTGTAGTGTTGTCATCCAGCACTGTAGTGTTGTCATTCAGCACTAGTGTTGTCATCCAGCACTGTAGTGTTGTCATCCAGCACTGTAGTGTTGTCATCAAGCACTGTAGTGCCATCCGGCACTGTAGTGTTGTCATCCAGCACTGTAGTGTTGTCATCAAGCACTGTAGTGCCATCCGGCACTGTAGTGTTGTCATCCAGCACTATAGTGTTGTCATCCAGCACTGTAGTGTTGTCATCAAGCACTGTAGTGCCATCCGGCACTGTAGTGTTGTCATCCAGCACTGTACTGTTGTCATCCAGCACTGTAGTGTTGTCATCCAGCACTGTAGTGTCATCCAGCACTGTAGTGTTGTCATCCAGCACTGTAGTGTCATCCAGCACTGTAGTGTTGTCATCAAGCACTGTAGTGTTGTCATCCAGCACTGTAGTGTCATCCAGCACTGTAGTGTTGTCATCCAGCACTGTACTGTTGTCATCCAGCACCGTAGTGTTGTCATCCAGCACCGTAGTGTCATCCAGCACTGTAGTGTTGTCATCCAGCACTTTAGTGTCATCCAGCAATGTAGTGTTGTCATCCAGCACTGTAGTGTTGTCATCGAGCACTGTAGTGTTGTCATCCAGCACTGTAGTGTTGTCATCCGACACTGTAGTGTTGTCATCCAACACTGTAGTGTTGTCATCCAGCACTGTAGTGTTGTCATCCAACACTGTAGTGTTGTCATCCAGCACTGTAGTGTTGTCATCCAACACTGTAGTGTTGTCATCCAGCACTGTAGTGTTGTCATCCAACACTGTAGTGTTGTCATCCAACACTGTAGTGTTGTCATCCAGCACTGTAGTGTTGTCATCAAGCACTGTAGTGTTGTCATCAAGCACTGTAGTGTTGTCATCCAGCACTGTAGTGTTGTCATCAAGCACTGTAGTGTTGTCATCAAGCACTGTAGTGTTGTCATCCAGCACTGTAGTGTTGTCATCCAGCACTGTAGTGTTGTCATCAGACAACACTAGTGTTGTCATCAGACAACACCTGCAACAGTAGAGAACCACAATAGTAGCGGAATAACCAGTGAAGCTGAATGGTAATCTTAATTTTTTTCAAATAGAATTTTCATTTTACTAATAATTAATGTTCTTTTATGAGCAACAAATGAACTAAATAACTAAATGTAATTCTTAGCTGCTGCCATTGTTCAGTAATCCACTCAATGTGATTCTCAGCCCAAGCTAAACTTTTCAACCCGTATTATTGGTTCAGTAAGTCGCGGTTTTTTTCTGGGAAGATAGACCTCCAGTCCACTCTCCAAAAGCCTCTCATTAAGTGTCTTTGGGTCACGACTAACACCTGTTGCTGCTGTGTCAGAGGAACTCTGCCTCCAAGTTGATATACTCTTGTTAAGAGTCATTCGTATTATTTTTCTGTTTAATCTCGGTGTTGTTTTCCGTTTTCTACCACATCTTCCCAACCTTTGTGAATTTAAATCTTGATATTAATTCAATTTCTTCTTAATTTTATTGACCGAGTTGGAACACCAAGTTTTATTTCTCTATTTCAGTGTTTTATCAACCAATAAACCGATATATGTGTCCCACTTTGACAGGACTCAAATAGCAATTTTTACCCATTTCTGCTGACTTTCTAACCATTAAACTGCAAAAAAGGCACATTTATTAGCAAGCACAGGCACAGAAAATACACACTAATGGACTTAAAACAATCAATAAGCAGGAAACATCCTGTGTGACAAACTAGAACAGCAACTCTTACATCTAATTAATTCAGTGTTGTCATACATTGTTCCTTCAGAATTACCAAACAAAACTCACAATATCCCTCAAGGGAGATTCCTTGATGCTGGTGAGGGGCTCTTGATCTAGGGAATTGGATCTGTGCTCCAGTTCCCAGAATTAAACCTGAATACCTTCCACATCCCCCCTCAGGAGCTGTATAATCCTACGGGTTTAGCGCTTCCCCTTGATTATTATAATAATAATTTTAAATAGTTGCCTTGTACTGATATATCAAAAGAAATCCATAATATTAGCCTAACTGACCTTTAACTAGAAAAATATCGAATATTCAAAAAATCCATAATAATAATGCCAGTATTATATATATATATATATATATATATATATATAATATATATATATATATATATATATATATATATATATATATATATATATATATATATATATATATATATATATATATATATATATATATATGCAATAAGATCACAGTGAACCGGTGATTTCAAAAGATGCAAAACAACCACTCTGAAAGAATAGAGAAATTCCAAGCGCTTTCGTGACTACTCACATTATCAAGGATAATGTGAGTAGTCACGAAAGCGCTTGGAATTTCTCTATTCTTTCAGAGTGGTTGTTTTGCATATATATATATATATATATATATATATATATATATATATATATATATATATATATATATATATATATATATATTTATTTATATATATATACACAGTGGAACCTCGGTGTTCAAACGTACAGAAATCCAAACATTTTTGTTAGCCTACACTGAGCCGGGTTTTTTAATGCATTTCTGGAGTAAGAATGCTCTGGCTTGTTTAAAATTCAGTTATAAAATAATATACAGGAAAGTCCTGTTTCAAAAGTGCTTTGAAGTGACCTCTGACACTGACCTAACTCTCAGAAACTTTTGTAATTGCCAGTTGAACATCTCCAGTGTGTGAGGCAGGTAACTAAAACCTGGCCAATACTCTCTCCCACATCGAACTTTTCGAAGTTCCAACACCACCTAGCAACCAATTAAGCTCAAACACCCACGTTCCACTATATATATATATATATATATATATATATATATATATATATATATATATATATATATATATATATATATATATATATATATATATATATAATATTTTTGCACCAGACCTATTAGTTTATTATTAATATTATCTATATTATAATATAATTGCCTCTTTTACTAATACCTTCTTAACTAGAGAAGTTACAAAATGATGTGTATATATTGATGGAATGTTGGAGATATTTTAATATTTAAAAATATCATAAAAGTTGCAAATAAAGTATATAATAATAATGTAAGTGAGGAATTATCCATGTATCTCCAGACATAAAACTACTGACGACTGCTTTATATATATATATATATATATATATATATATATATATATATATATATATATATATATATATATATATATATATATATATATATATATATATATATATATATATATATATATATATATGTGAGGATCATTAGCAGGTGTGGAGGTTTACAGCAATAGTGTATACTGTCCCCACACAGCCAGGGTCAGCAGGCACAGCAGAGCGACCTGACCTGTTGAGGGGGTCGTTCTCGTCTCCTCACAGGACAATCCCTCATGGAGGACTACTCTCCACAGCACCCTACGCTGCTGCTGCGGCCAACAAGGATGCTGAGGAGGCCAAGGCTAAGTATAATGTAAACACTCTTAATACCTTATCTTTACAATGTTCACGCTGAGAGCTGTCTTTATACCTCAGTTCATTGTATTCTTACAGTATCCCAAGTTATCCTGCCTACTTACATTGTAATACTCTACAATCTACCCTATGGTATTTGTGCCTGAGGATCTACTGCACCAAATTACATAAAAACCATTAATAACCCAACAGTGCCAGACGACACGCTCCCCTACTCTTTAAAAGCTTAAATTTACTTAATATGCGAAATCTGCTATATATAGCAGATTTTTCCTTGATAGCTGCAACGGAACATACACATAATAAAAAGCTCTAAAATCTGGAATTCATTGGCTGAAACATCAAACGGTTCCCTGTCTGCCAGTCGATTCTGACCTATTGTTAAAAAACACTTCATCTACCTAACGTACTTGACACAGCAATACACTTTGTCAAACAAAACCAGCTCAGCCAGTTCTGTCCCTGTTATTTCAGTCTTTCTTCAGTTCTGTCACTTATTCTAATTTTCCTTCAGTTCTGTCACTGTTATTCTAATTTTCCTTCAGTTCTGTCCCTGTTCTTCCAGTCTTCAGTTCTGTCCTTGTTCTTTCAGTCTTCCTTTAGCTATGTCCCTGTTCTTCCAGTCTTCCTTCAGTTCTGTCCTTATTCTTCCAGTCTTCCTTCAGTTCTGTCCTTATTCTTCCAGTCTTCCTTCAGTTCTGTCCTTAGGCTTCCAGTCTTCCTTCAGTTCTATTCTTATTCTTCCAGTCTTCCTTCAGTTCTGTCCTTATTCTTCCAGTCTTCCTTCAGTTCTGCCCTTGTTCATCCAGTCTATCTTCAGTTCTGTCCTTGTCCCAACTGTACTAAGTAACTTGCTGTATTTTCACCATCTACGTGCATACTTATCAAATCGTTTCATTTGTTTCACTAGCTACGTTTATTATACATACGATTGTAGTTAACTGAATAAAAACTATTAGTATATGTCTGAATTTTAAGTATAACTTTTAAGCATTAGGATTAGTTTGCCCGAAATACTTTGCATACAATAGTTACTTTCTTTTGGGCCTACCAATATTTTATTACATGTATACTGCATAGAGAAATAAAAAAATGTATTACCTGGAGTTTACCTGGAGAGAGTTCCGGGGGTCAACGCCCCCGCGGCCCGGTCTGTGACCAGGCCTCCTGGTGGATCAGAGCCTGATCAACCAGGCTGTTACTGCTGGCTGCATGCAAACCAACGTACGAGCCACAGCCCGGCTGGTCAGGAACCGACTTTAGGTGCTTGTCCAGTGCCAGCTTGAAGACTGCCAGGGGTCTGTTGGTAATCCCCCTTATGTGTGCTGGGAGGCAGTTGAACAGTCTCGGGCCCCTGACACTTATTGTATCGTCTCTTAACGTGCTAGTGACACCCCTGCTTTTCATTGGGGGGATGGTGCATCGTCTGCCAAGTCTTTTGCTTTCGTAGTGAGTGATTTTCGTGTGCAAGTTCGGTACTAGCCCCTCTAGGATTTCCTGATCATGTATCTCTCCCACGTGCGTTCCCGCGAATACAGGTTTAGGAACCTCAAGCGCTCCCAGTAATTGAGGTGTTTTATCTCCATTATGCGCGCCATAAAGGTTCTCTGTTCATTTTCTAGGTCAGCAATTTCACCTGCCGTGAAAGGTGCTGTTAGTGTGCAGCAATATTCCAGCCTAGATAGAACAAGTGACCTGAAGAGTGTCATCATGAGCTTGGCCTCCCTAGTTTTGAAGGTTCTCATTATCCATCCTGTCATTTTTCTAGCAGATGCGATTGATACAATGTTATGGTCCTTGAAGGTGAGATCCTCCGACATGATCACTCCCAGGTCTTTGACGTTGGTGTTTCGCTCTATTTTGTGGCCAGAATTTGTTTTGTACTCTGATGAAGATTTAATTTCCTCATGTTTACCATATCTGAGTAATTGAAATTTCTCATCGTTGAACTTCATATTGTTTTCTGCAGCCCACTGAAAGATTCGGTTGATGTCCGCCTGGAGCCTTGCAGTGTCTGCAATGGAAGACACTGTCATGCAGATTCGGGTGTCATCTGCAAAGGAAGACGGTGCTGTGGCTGACATCCTTGTCTATGTCGGATATGAGGATGAGGAACAAGATGGGGGCGAGTACTGTGCCTTGTGGAACAGAGCTTTTCACCGTAGCTGCCTCGGACTTTACTCTGTTGACTACTACTCTCTGTGTTCTGTTAGTGAGGAAATTATAGATCCATCGACCGACTTTTCCTGTTATCCCTTTAGCACGCATTTTGTGCGCTATTACGCCATGGTCACACTTGTCGAAGGCTTTTGCAAAGTCTGTATATATTACATCTGCATTCTTTTTATCTTCTAGTGCATTTAGGACCTTGTCGTAGTGATCCAATAGTTGAGACAGACAGGGGCGACTGTTCTAAACCCATGTTGCCCTGGGTTGTGTAAGTGATGGGTTTCTAGATGGGTGGTGATCTTGCTTCTTAGGACCCTTTCAAAGATTTTTATGATATGGGATGTTAGTGCTATCGGTCTAGTTCTTTGCTGTTGCTTTACTGCCCCCTTTGTGGAGTGGGGCTATGTCTGTTGTTTTTAGTAACTGTGGGACGACCCCAGTGTCCATGCTCCCTCTCCATAGGATGGAAAAGGCTCGTGATAGGGGCTTCTTGCAGTTCTTGATGAACACAGAGTTCCATGAGTCTGGCCCTGGGGCAGAGTGATGGGCATGTCATTTATCGCCTGTTCGAAGTCATTTGGCGTCAGGATAACATCGGATAGGCTTGTGTTAACCAAATTTTGTGGCTCTCTCATAAAAAAATCATTTTGATCTTCGACTCTCAGTCTGGTTAGCGACTTGCTAAAAACTGAGTCATATTGGGACTTGTGTAGCTCACTCATTTCCTTGCTGTCATCTGTGTAGGACCCATCTTGTTTAAGTAGGGGCCCAATACTGGATGTTGTTCTCGACTTTGATTTGGCATAGGAGAAGAAATACTTTGGGTTTCTTTCGATTTCATTTATGGCTTTTAGTTCTTCCCGCGATTCCTGACTCCTATAAGATTCCTTTAGCTTAAGTTCGATGCTTGCTATTTCTCTGACCAGTGTCTCCCTACGCATTTCAGATATATTGACCTCTTTTAGCCGCTCTGTTATTCTTTTCTGTCTCCTGTAAAGGGAGCGCCTGTCTCTTTCTATTTTACATCTACTATTAGTACAGTGTCCCAGTACTGTGTATTAGTAAAGTTTCCCAGAATTGCCCGAAATGCTCTGCATATAAAGGGGCTTTTGGCATGTTCACCAAATTGTTACACTCTTTTGTACAAACATGTATTATGCTAAAATAAACTTGTCATTGTCAGCCGTGCTGACAGTGCGTCAGTAACCTGGCGTATTCTCAGTATCATATTAAGTCATTATACACTAATCAAAATTTACTCCGTGAAAATCCCATACAGTGACTCCCTATTGTTGGCCTCAATGCTGTAAAGACTGATATACAGCTGTAAATTCCTATTGTTATCCTTTTGTGTACATTTTATGTGAGATAATGTTCTACTGGTATGTGAGGACTTTACCAGTGATGCCACTGAACTGTGTAGATAATGGTCCAGAGAACCAACAAGTTGATAAATTAGACACATGTACAACACAGTGACCTCATCAGTCCAATACAAAGAAGAATGAAGATCAGGCTGAGTTTAAGGTAATCAGATTCCAGAATGAGAGACTGATTACCTCAAACTCCTTTTGATCTTCACCATTCCTCTTTGTATTGGACTGATGAAGTCACTGTGTGGTGAAATGTTTCCACAATAAAGATACCCAAGTGTTGCACATGTGTCTAATTTACCACCACTGAACTGTCCATCAGTGCACGGGTGTTTTGTTAACATAATTGTATCTAGCAACACCAAGTAGCTTGGGTAACGTTTGTCTGCCTATAAATTAGCTAATGCAATAAAAAATCCCAGTGTAACCCAAGACCCTCTAAAACTGATATCAGACCTTTAGTACCCCATTTAAAAATCCTAATTTAAAATATCACTTGTCATGCTATAACCACAGCCAGGATAAGTGGCAACTTTAGAGTAGGGTAGACATAATTGATGTTTGAGGCGAGGAGCAGTGATGCTGACGTAACTGCTGTAGTCTTAACACTTTATTAGTTGCTAAGTTAAACAACTTACAAGGACAAATGTTGTAAAGAATTACCAACAGCTTACAGGGACAAGAATTGTAAATAATGACTACAAGATAGTCTTGTCCTTGTGTGTTGGTCTTGGTATCATTGTGGGCAATGCTTGGCATCCTCAACATGTGTTGAGGCCCTGGGTATGTGTGTGTGACCCTTGACCTGCCCCTACCCCGCAGGGAGACTTCGTGCACGTCAAGTATTTCTACGTCCCCACTGCCAACTTCGAGGTCAAGAACAGGACAATGACCCTCCTTAAGCAGGTCAGTCAAACATCTCTTAATTCCTCCAAGTTTTCACCTTTTTTTTTTTAACCACCCAACTTACCACAGTTTTTATGGCTACCGACCCATTGAAATTATCTCTGATCTTTAGTCTAGGTCTTAAGTGTTTAATTTTATTGCCAGAAGTGACAAGTGAAGTTTCACTCCTCAGGTAAGTCTCTTTGATGTTGGTGAGGGGCACTTGATCCAAGGAATTGAACCTGACCCCCTTCCCCTTTCCTTGGATTGAACCTGACTACCTCTTATTCGCCAAGGCGTTGTATGAACCCTACGGATTTAGTGCTTTCCATATAATAATAATAATATTTTGTTATTTGATGTCCTAGGCCAAAGCAATCTTCAGATCTCAAAACTTGCTTTTGGTCTCTACATGCTTATCCTGGCTCGAAAACAATCACCACAGCCCCTTCTCTTCAAAGTTCTCTATAAGGATTACAATGCTGAGTTTACAGAAATTTGGTTATTGTTTGGTTTACATGTAGTAAAATTGTGATTACAGAGTGTACCACTAGAACGCTTAGCATGGCTAGGCATTTCGGGCATAGTTAGTTTTATTCTTAATTGTAAAATATTACAAATTATGAGGTAAGTTGGTATTATGGCTAAGTGACTAAATACTACTTTATGAGTTTAGCAATGTGAATGCTTTTGTTTTGACACAGTATATAGTTTCAGTATTGGAGTATCACAGGATTCATTATTTTAAGACTGAGATTAATATTTCTGTTTATGGTCAAATGAGTGAGCGAGTGTAAGTGTGAACCACCAGGTGGTATTCGTGTAGTTAGTTGACGGGGTGTATCAGGGAGATAAGATGTTTTCTAATGGTAGTTTTGAAGGTGATGAATGTGTCTGCAGTTCTAGAGTTCTCAGGTAGGGTATTCCAGATTTTAGGGCCTTTGACATACATTGAATTTTTGTAAAGGTTTAGTCGGACCCGGGGAATGTCGTAGAGATGTTTGTGTCTGGTGTTATGCCTGTGGGTTCTGTCACAACTATCAAGAAAGCGTTTTAGGTCAAGGTTGATATTAGAGTTTAAGGCCCTGTAGATATAGATTGCACAGTAGTAAGTGTGGATGTACTGAACTGGGAGTAAGTTTAGATCTTTGAAGAGTGGGGGGTGTGCTGCCAGGGATGGGATTTAGTGATTATTCTTACTGCAGCTTTTTGTTGGGTTATTATTGGCTTTAGGTGTGTTGCTGCAGTTGATCCCCAAGCACAAATAGCATAGGTGAGGTATGGATAAATAAGTGAGTGGTATAGTGTGAGAAGGGCATTTTGCGGCACGTAGTATCGTATCTTGGAGAGGATCCCAACCGTTTTGGATACTTTTTTGGCTATATGCTGGATATGGGTGCTGAAATTCAGGTTGTTGTCAAGGTATAAGCCTAGGAATTTTCCCCCATTATTTCTGGTAATTAGAGTGTTGTCAATCTTAATGTTAATTTGTGCATCTCCTGCTCTGCTACCAAACATAATATAGTAAGTTTTGTCAGTGTTAAGCGTAAGTTTATTGGCTGTCATCCAAGTCGATATTTTAATCAGCTCCTCATTCACAATGGTGTTGAGGGTGGCAAGATTAGGGTGAGAGATGACATAAGTCGTGTCATCAGCAAAGAGAATGGGTTTCAGGTGTTGGGATACGTTTGGAAGGTCATTGATGTATATGAGGAAGAGCAGGGGACCAAGGACACTTCCCTGCGGAACTCTTGGCTCCTAATGCATTTATATGCTGCAGCAGCAGCTTTATCAAGTAAACTACAAGTAACATTTGCCTTAATTTAAGCTTTATTCATGGTCAGGTTCTTGAAGTGGGTGGCCTGGTGAACCTTACAGAGAGGCTACGACTGTACATGATTAAGTGGGTGCCTGATCATTCTCTTTCCACAAGAGTTGTCACTGAGGGTTTGACATCCTCTCCATTACATTTATGGTACAGGATGTTCCACTCGTAGGAGGCCCCGAGTTGGTACTCTCATAATTACAGCTATCTTGTTTGTGTATTATATCTGTAGTAAAGGATAACTCGGGGCCTCTTACAAGTGAAACACCCTGTATATAATACCAATACTTAATGACTAAGACACATGTGCAACATTTGAGTGTCTACTGGAGTACGTTTCACCTGTGTAGCAGACTTTCTTTTCAATCTAATAAAGCAATACAGTGGAATCTTGGTATATCATATACCTTCTACAACTCAATAGCTGACAGTTGATCTCTTATGGGCATGACCTAGTTCAATTAGTGGGTCCTGCCCACCTACTATGATGTCTTTAACTGCTGCACCTCACTTCTTCCACTAGCTCCAGCACTTATGCCACTGTGTTAGAATGAAAAGTCTGCTGTGCAAGTGAAACATCTTTCCACCAGGCTCTTCCACTGCCACTTGCTAGCAGGTAATACTGCTGCTTTGTTATCTTGTAGTCTGCCACTCATGACTGCATAATTATATTTTAATTCTTTGCTCAACTTCAGTCTTTTACAATTCAGATTTTAAGTTTAATTAACTCTTGGGATGCCTTTCCAACATCTGCCTTTGATAATGCTTTTATTGTAGAAAATGCGAGTAACTTTATTAAATGAACAGCTTAGGCACTTTTTTTACAAGAGTATGTTCTTCCCCTTTTACCACCAATTTATTACGTGTATTATCTTTTCTACCTGTGTTGCCATTGTAAGAGGAAAGGGGGAGGGGGTAGATATACTTTTTTAGGAACTGAAACAGTTAGGTCATTGTGCTCTGAAAATTACACAACTTTCTTTCCACCACCTTCGTCTTGGTACCTGGAGATACCTAGCACAACACATCTGTCTTGACTTTAATACACTGGTCTTAGAGTCTGAACATCTTGATACTGAAACATTTGTTTACCAATGATCTGTTGCCTTGAACATTACTAATACATTTGTTGTCCTTGAATGACCGAGACCAGTTGTCTCCCTCACCAAGAGACTAAACTGGTTGAGCTGGAGTTAAGGTTCAAGAGCCTCTCTGTTCAGTATTTTCATTATTTATTCAATTTCAATCTTGACTGTTTTCTAATTTTTTATGTAGAAATTGTGAGTTACAATGTCCCTGCTTCGACCAACCCTGATTCTTAAGGACGAATGTTATACTCTTCAATGTCTGTGTGACCTTTGTTGCTCATGTCTAAATTCCACTTTGAAAACAGCAATAAGAGACTTATTTAATAGTGTTTACAGCTGTAGGGTTTTATTGCATGGTGTAGAACTTGGTGGCCTGCCCGCAGATGCGTGACCTGAGGCATGAAAATATTAATGGGTTCTTGGGAATGCTGTGTGACCCTGTGCGACCTGGGCTGGTGTTTGACTACTGCAGCCGCAGGTCACTAGAAGACATCATCAGACAGGAGGATATCAAGCTGGACTGGTCCTTCAGGCTTTCTCTACTCTCCGACCTGGTCAGGGTATGCTCCTTCCCCCAACTTAGTCTGCATGTATACATTTTTGTTATATCTGATAATTGTATGCAAGTTAGGATGATAATTAGAGGCAGCATCTAACTCAAAGTGCTTTATAACTCCTGCAGGTTTAGCATTTTCCCATTAATAATAATAATAATAATAATGCCCACGTGCCACAGGGTATGCGGTACCTCCATGCATCACTCTTGAGGTACCATGGTCGCCTCACCTCTCGCAACTGTGTCATAGATGCTCGCTGGGTCCTCAAAATCACCGATTATGGACTGCCTGGACTCTATGAGTATCAGAACCTCAGTCATCCCAACAAACCTATCCGGGGTACCTTATTAACCTTTCCTTGTCTTATGACTGTCTCAGTCACATGTCTGACATTTAACAGATGAAGGATCAAGCATCCACCACCCCTTGTACTGAATAACTCACACAGGGTTGTAGCAACTTCAAATTATCTTTGAAATATTTCAGAACTTTAGTCACATACAGTATATGCATACAACCCAATTTGTTGTCTAGAGTCACTCAGTTCCAACAAATTGAGCCAGAGACAGCAAAATGAACCTTGATGGACAATATTTTGGTCAAGTGTGACCACCTTATGGCACCTCTAGTGTAACCCTTGTAATAGCTCTTAAACACAACAACAGTTGTGCAAATGGTGATAAAGTTTCCATTCATCAAAATGTTGTCCACTTGGAGCTGTCTTTGCAAAATGTCTAAATTCACTGTAGTTAAGTGTGATAAAGCCAGCAGCAGTAGTCACCTGAGTGTATTAGCCCATATACTAGAAAAAGCAGTGGACAACAGTTGAAATTACTGACTTGTACACTACAACAGATCTACTGTGGAAAGCACCAGAAATACTGCGAGATGAGACCATGATGACAAAGGGTACTCAGCCAGGGGATGTCTTCTCATTTGCCATAATTATGCAGGAGGTCGTGGTCCGTGGTGCACCTTACTGTATGATACAACTTACACCTCAAGGTAAGTTCCAGCCCTTAATTCAACCTCTTTCCACTTCAGCTTCAGACTGAAGATAAAAGAATACGGAAAATGTGGTAATACCTCTGTTAAACATTATCAGTCCCTGGCATGGTAATATAACTTAAACATTAACAACCGCTGGCAGGGTAATACAGAGAGACTTGCAGCCAAAAAAGCCTTTATTGCAGTTTCACTCAAAGATTGGTCTATTCAACCACCTCAGGGAGGCCCCTGTAAATTATACTGCTCTCTCTATCTCTCTCTAGAATTATTGTAAATGCAAAAGAAAAAAGATAAAACACCTGTATGATAAAAGCTTATGCTCAATCATTTTGGTTTCACACCAACAACTCTGTAGAGTGTATTAAATTATACAAATTACTAAGTCACTACTGCATATATGAAGGAGAGAAAAGAGCCAGCAGTCTTTAAATTCCCCCATAAAAATTTGAATAAAGATAATCATGAAAGACTAAACAACATAAGAGAGTAGGAATGTAAGATTAACTCGAGCTATGCAGGAGACTGTTGGAGAGGAAAATACAAACAGTGATAAGAACAAAAGGCTTGATACTTAACCTCATGTCTATAATTTATATAAATGATTTATAAAAAATAATAACCTATATTTGCTAATGCTACCATCCTGCCAATTGAGTGTAAAACGGAAACCTGTAATTGTTTTACATGATGGTAGGATTGCTGGTGTCTTTTTTGTCTCATAAACGTGCAAGATTTCAGGTATGTCTTCCTACTTCTACTTACACTTAGGTCACTGTATATCCAAAAGGATATACAGTAATGTACTGTAGAAATTTAAATTAATGGAACAGTGGAATGGTTAAAAGAGAAGGTAGTGGGTACAGTATGACCCCTGTTGGTTTAACGCATCTCAATAAATTTAGTAATAGAACAATTAAATAATATGATGAATTAATTACTGAGCTGAAGTACCTAAAGCTGGTGAAGAGTTTCTGATCCAAGAAACTGGATTTATCCTCCTCCTCCTCCTGGGATCAAACTTGAATGTCACATTCTCCAGGCACTATGACCCCCTACAGGTTTAGCACTTCCCCCTAATTAAAATACAATGAATCTGCTACCGTACAGTAATTATAAAGAGGCAATTACACTGGTATGATGAGTGTGGCCAAGAAAAGTTAGCTCTTCAGATAGAAGACAGTGAAGACATAGGTGGCAAGTTATACTTGCATGAAGCCATAATGACCCTTGCATAGTCTGTTTGACACTGTGTGAAGTATTGTGTTACTGTTAAGTTGTTTTACAGAGATCCTGGCTCGCTTGAAGAAGCCACCGCCAATGATCAGGCCATCAGTGTCTAAGGGTGCAGCTCCTCCTGATGCCATCAACATTATGAAGCAGTGTTGGGCAGAGCTGCCAGAGATGAGACCAGACTTCAATGAGATCAATGATCTCTTTAAGAAACTCAACCAAGGCAGGTAAGATCATTCAACTACATCAGTGATCTCTTTAACCTCAAAGGGAGGTAGGTACCTTGAGGCTGGTAAAGGTTTCAGATCAAATTTGATTCTCCCATTTCCAAGGGGCTTTATGACCCATAAGAGTTTAGTGCTTGAATGCTTTTCCATGAAATCAATAATGACAATAAACTCACCCTTCAAGGTGCCTTGATGCTGCTGAATGGCTCTTGATCCAACGAATTGCAGCTACCTTCTCTTTCCTCATGTCAAACTTGAGTATCAGCCATTTCCCAAGTTCTGTATGATCCTTATGCACTTAGCCCTTCATGATGACAATATTAATAATTTAAGAATGTTAACAAGGCAGATAGGAGCACTGACTCACTTTAGTAACTTTTAAAAACTCAGATAAAGCAGATGAGAAAGTTCTCTCTTGCTCGTGGTAAACATTATTGACCTTGCAATTATTTTCTTAACAAATACTGTAGTTGCCAGTAGGTAGCTTTCCAAACAGAATATTAAAGAACTTTTATTGCTTTGGTGTGATTGTATCATCAGCAGCTGCTGTTTGTTGCATGACTCTTGTTATTGCAGCAGTATGCTCTGGTGTAAATGCTGTTGCTTCTGACTCAATAAATCTGTGAATGCTGTAATATCTGCAATTACTGTTTGTGTTGCAGACGTCTCAACATTGTGGACACAATGTTCCAGATGCTGGAGAAGTATTCTAGTAACCTGGAGGAACTCATCAGGGACAGAACAGAGCAGCTCGACCTGGAGAAGAAGAAAACAGAGCAGCTGCTTAACAGAATGTTACCCAGGTGGGTGAAGACTGAAGGTGATAGGTATTGGATGGTGGACAGTGAGTGGTGTTGTGAAATATGTTTGCCTTTGCTTTAAAAGCAGGGCCTGTTGTAGGCAAGCTATCTTGTAGTTAAAACCAGTAATCTTGCTTCTCATCACTAGTCTAGGGATTTGGAAGGGAGGCTAGAAGACTGTTTTGAAGTAGCATTTTTACTGTTTTTATTTGGGGGAGCTTTAGGGAGGCTGAGAGAAATTTGCAGGGGGGCTGAAGCCCCCACTTCCTTGGCATCATCACTGTTGATAATTGTCCAAGATGGACTGAAATATCATTCAAAGATTTATCTACAGTTTGTTCCTAAGTTGTGAGTTTAACCCATTTCCTTCTGCAGTTCTGTGGCAGACCAGCTTAAACTGGGAATGCCTGTTGCACCTGAGGAATTTGATGAAGTGACCATTTATTTCTCTGACATTGTGGGTTTCACTAGCATCTCTGCCTACTCTACTCCCTTTGAGGTGGTGGACTTGCTCAATGATCTCTACACTGCCTTTGACTCTACCATTAACCACTACAATGTTTACAAGGTCAGAACTTAACTTCATTACTTCATCAAAGTTGACAATGTTTACATCATGTAAACAGTTCTTTAATTTGAACTCTAGTAGTTGTATCTTTAGTACTATTAGATAGAATTAGTGACCAGTAAGGATAGACGTATCAGTAATATCTGTTGTCTTCTTGGTATTTACAGTGTGGAGTAACTGACATACAGATGCAGTGAATGCCTTTATTAATAACAATATCTAACCCACACAATGAGGGGACACATCAGACATAAACTTTAGTATTTCTTCATTATTGTTCTTGCATTTATGGCTTGTCATGCAAGTGCTTGTGAATTTCTTGAAAGAACAGGCACACTAGAATAACACCTCAAACTATTTATTATTTGACACACTAGCCATCTCCCACTGAGGTAAGGTGGGATAAAGGCACTGTATGGTTAAAACCTATCAATGTCGTGTAATTAGAACTGTTAAAATGGTAGGCACATATATATAATAAATGGTATCCACATTATGACTACTAATGTAATTTTATTGTACAGGCTACTACTTTCACTATTAGTCTGCTACTTTTGAACACTGAAACCCAAATAGTGCATTGAAGATTTTTAAAGAAGACACCAACATAAATTTGAGGAAGTGACATCTTTCAGGTGGAGACCATAGGTGATGCCTATATGGTGGTGGGTGGTGTACCTACCATGATTGATGACCATGCTTCACAGATAGCTACCATGGCACTTGACCTCCTCCACCTCTCTGGCAAGTTCAGGATCAGACACCTCCATGACATCCCACTCATGCTGAGAATTGGCATTCATACAGGTAAATAAACAATATAAACATTAACTGAAACTGTTAGTATAAAAAAAAAATTGTGCTGTTAAAAATGTTAATTGGTGACAGTAGAATCATAGATTGTAAGCAGTGTCAAGAAAATTTACTTGTTTGATAAATCTGTTATCTACTGTATAGCTCTGTTTTATTATGAAGAGGTAATGACCAAGCACAGTGTAGCCTCTATTTTACTGGTGTGTATTATTATCATCATCAAAACTAAGCACAAAACCATACAGCTGTTTAACCTAAATGCATTCAGTCAAAATCTGCACATACTTCTGTACTGCCTAAGAACTTTGTTAATCACTTCACAAATATGGTTCAAGGTTTTGAAACCTTGAACCTGGTTTGTGGAGTCATCTAGGGTTGCTTTGTTTTTGGATGCTGTTAAAACAGAATGGCTGGCAACAGAGGTTCTGTTTATGAATACTATCTTGACAATAGAATGGGTGTGAGTTGAACCTGGCTAGTTTGTGCTACTAGGTCTGATGCCGTGCTCCTTCCTTAAGACATTTGAATTGATATACTATATATTTTTTTTCAACAAGTCGGCCGTCTCCCACCGAGGCAGGGTGACCCAAAAAGAAAGAAAATTCCCAAAACGAAAATACTTTCGTCATCATTCAACACTTTCACCTCACTTATACATAATCACTATTTTTGCAGAGGCACCCAGATACAACAGCTTAGAAGCATATATAAAGATACAGTATAAAAAGTGACCTGAAATAATATAATAAACTATACTAAAATTTACCACATAAAATATAATATCAGGGCCCCAATTATATATACTATACTGTCCTATTACACAGCGCTCCAAACTGCCAGTAGCCTAATATATATATACACATACATGCAGTTCTGGCTATTATTTTAATCATAGCTAAGCGCAAAATGCTATTATTATTACAATCAAAACTAAGTACTAAACCCACAAGGGTCATACAAAAGATGCTATTGAATAGGTGATGATGAATGTGTTACATTTCCAATCCTTAGGTTTGTGTCATAAAAGAAAATTAGAAAAGTATACTGATTTTATAGCTGCAGATGAGTGAAACTGCCGAGAAGCAGTGGGGATGACCATATAGTGTGCCTAGCTTGATGAGATGTCTTCCCAACAGGCCCTTGTTGTGCGGGCGTAGTGGGGATGACTATGCCGAGGTATTGTCTCTTTGGTGATACTGTCAACACAGCATCCAGAATGGAGTCAACAGGTAGGTTATGCATGTACCATTATCAGGTAAGTTATACATTTATTATTCACACTGTATGACTAGTGGGTTTAGTGCTTCTTTTTTATTATATTATTATTCACAGGTAATTTATATACTTCTCATCAACATTATTATAATCAAAACTAAGTGCTAAATCACTGGGGTAATACAGCACTATTCTCATCAACAGATAAGCCATACATGACTCATTCACAAAAGTTGTACCTGCATGTACATGGCTTTGTCAGTGTAAATATCAATGTTACATTTAGTCACAATTGCCCATCATATTGTTGTAATGTAGATTTCTTTTCTTTCAACACACCAGCCGTATCCCACCTAGGTGGGGTGGCCCAAAAGAAAAAACGAAAGTTTCTCCTTTTACATTTAGTAATATATACAGGAGAAGGGGTTACTAGCCCCTTGCTCCTGGCATTTTAGTCGCCTCTTACAACACGCATGGCTTACAGAGGAAGAATTTTGTTCCACTTCCCCATGGAGATAAGAGGAAATAAACAAGAACTAGAAAGAAAATAGCAGAAAACCCAGAGGGGTGTGTATATATATACTACTTGTACATGTATGTGTAGTGTGACCTAAGTGTAAGTAGAAGTAGCAAGACGTACCTGTAATCTTGCATATTTATGAGACCGACAAAAGACACCAGCAGTCCTACTATCATGTAAAACAATTACATACATGCTTTCGTTTTACACTCGCTTGGCAGGACGGTAGTACCTCCCTGGGTGGTTGCTGTCTACCAACCTACTAGATTATCATTAATTTGGGGAAGCACTAAACCTATAGGGGCCATACAGTGCCTGAGATATGAGAGATCAGATTTGATCCAGGTAAGAAGGTAGTTGTAGTACATTGGATCAAAACCCATTCACCAACATCAGAGCAGTCCTCCCCTTGATGGGGATGATTATTATTGTTATAATCAAAACTAAGCACTAAACCCACCAGGGTCATACTGCTGTGTTGAAGAGGATGAATTGTAGAAATTTGTTAGTTAAATGTTTATAGGTCTTGCACATCTTTAATACTAAGTTACCATTAATAAGCTTAATTTTCAGCTTCACTTTAAAGATGGCCAAAGTATTCAGGGATGTGGTTGAAAATATGTGGTGTGTGTGTGCTGTACTGTCATTAACTTAATATGGTGCCCTCCAGGATCAGCCTGGCGCATCCATGTGAGTGAGAAGACATGGTCAGTGCTGCGAGACGTGGGTGGCTACCATCTGGAGTACCGAGGCCTCACTAAGCTCAAGGGGAAGGGAGAGATGCACACTTACTGGCTTCTTGGCAAGGATGGCTTCAAGAAGGAGCTGCCCATTCCTCCAGAGATAGGGTGAGCTTTCCATTTCCACAGGGTGAGCTTTCCATTTCCACAGAAAATGTTAGGTTAGTGAACCTAGCCAGGTGAAATGTCACAGCCCTATCATGGTAGAGTTGATGAAGGAGGATAGAGGGGGTAGAACTAAATTCTTGGCTGAGTGAAGAGAGGCAAATGAATAAAAACATTGTTATTATAAATTTCTTGTCAAAATAAAAAAAAAATGCATAGTGTAATTAAAAGTTAAGTAATTTCTTTCAAGTTCTCTCCAATATTTTGAGCTTTACATTTGTTTATTAAGTATTATTATTATAATGAAAAAGAAGCGCTAAGCGTTTAAGTAACAATGTATTATTTTCCTCTTTCCTGCATACCAGGTACACTCACAGGTAAGATTGCCACTACCACACTTGTGTATGGTTGTTATCACTAGATAAGGTCATCTAAGTGGGAATGCTTGTTCTGGTTTCCCTTTCTAGATACCAGGAAATGGCTTTATAAGGTGAGAGTTAGCAGTGGCTCTGATAACCCCAACAATATTATGTGTAAACACTACAATTGGGCTTACTGTACATTAAGGATAACAAGTGGGGTTATGGATAATTAGGGTGGAACTGACAGGTATAATAGAATGTGTTGCAGGTGTAACTGGTGCACATAGCTGCAGAATACACTTGCATCATTAATCAGCACCAGTAAGCTAACAGTTATGTTGCTATGGCTCACTGCAGGCCCAAAGTTGCCTCACTTTAATACCCCTGCACAGTAGTTGGGCTGTTTCCCTGAAATAGTGCTGGCATCACTCAGTGGATCATCTTGTAACAAAGACTTACATCAGGTGATTTTTTTCATGACAAACCAACAACTATACAAGGTCAGTGAGAGACAGGTAGGAACTAGTGTAATTGGTTGTCATTTGTATGTTTAGTGCTGGTGATTAAACATTGTCTTGATCACTGTGGATGATTATCTAAGGGAAAAGTGAATGAGGTAAAATTATATTGTTCCATGTGATGCCTTGTTGCTTGTGGAAGTTTTGACCTCTTTATATCTTGAAAACTTTTACATTAACACTTGCTGAAAAAATTTCATATGTAAAGGTGTCCCCATTAGTTTTCTAAAATAATTGACTTGTGAAGGGAATAGTGGCACAAGGATAAAGTATATACCAATACTGTACATAAAAAAAATCTGAAAGCACAGTAGTGGAACTTGTTTGCATTATAGCAGTAGGTATAAGAATTTATAAAAAATGCAAAAATTGGAACAAAATCAGGAAGGAATGTAACAATTATATTATAAAAATAAAATTTAAAACAATAATTTAGAAGTAATAAAAGATTTAGTTAATAATAATATATTTACTACAAGATATACAGACCATAGTTGACATCAGTGACATAATACTATATAGAAAGCCGCTTGTTTTGCAGAGCATTTCAGGCAAATTAGGTCGACTAACACCCAGGTACCCATTTTAGTGATGGGTGAACATAGACAACCAGTGTAAGGAAACACGTCTGATGTTTCCACCCCTTTGCTGGGAATCGAACCCGGACTCTCACCATGTGAAGCCAGAGCGTTTGCCACCAGGCTGAGTTATGCTGTATATACAGTTATGGGTTTAGGTTTTAGGAACATATTTAAGTAAAAAAATTTTGTCACCCGAAGGAAGGTGCCTTGATACCATTGGGGAAGGAGGGAGTCTTGATCCATGCAACTAGACGCTTCTTTGAATCAAACCTGATTACCTCAAATTCCCTAGGTGCTACATAACCCCAACAGGCTTTTTTTTTTTTTTTAAGCACACCAGCTGTTTCCTTCAGTGGGAGACAGCCAGTGTGTTTAAAAAAAAAGTGGCAACTGGAAACTATATAAAAGTCATTATGCCAGCACAGCGACCTTTGTCATCAGATTTGAAAAAGTCCACTGCACAGGCAAAATGTCATCTGAATAAATTTTCCAATTACTACCTGTCACTTTATCAACTACAACCTGACAGTATACCAGTGTCATTTTCCTGGTACTATTACAATATATTATTGTGCTATCCTCTCCCATTATCTTATTTTTCAATGATCACTGTAGTGTTACCAGGTGCTAGACTCTCCTCTAGTGGTTAGTCTTCATAATGGTAATATTAACCAATGTGGCAGAGGAAGCTAGCAAAAATGTTCCTACTCTTACATTCATGTTAGGTGACATACTCATGCAAGCATTTATTGTTGCATTGCTAGTAAAGGGAGGCCGGGAGGGAAAGAGCCTGTCATTAAATGTTAACAGATAATCTTTGAACAGTAAGACAAAATTCTAAAAGTCAACTTAAATGCAATGAGCATAATTAAGAATTTTTAACAAAGGCAATCAGGGTTTGATTTATATATGCGATATTGACCTATACTCGAGAATACAGAGTACTGTACGAGTTTCTTCTACCACATTGCCTATCTCCAACTAAGGTAGGGTGTGTAGATGAATGGTTCAGAGAACCGACATGTTGATAAATTAGACACATGTGCAACTCTTGGGTATCTTTATTGAGGAAACGTTTCGCCACACAGTGGCTTCATCAGTCCATACAAAGGAGAATCTTGAAGAACAGGAGGAGAATGAGGTAATCAGTCCCTCAACCTTGAGTCAATGTGGTCAGTCCATCAATCTTGAATAGAATACGGCATACGTGCTGAGAAGGAGCTTATAAACCGTTGGCAGGAGAGGTGCAGAAGTCATAGGTCGTGTAACATTTGTTCAATGTTGAAGTAGGTCATGCCCAAGAATTAGGCAAGCGAAGAATTCCCAAGTATTAAGATCCCAAGAAGTTGCAGTGTCTGACAGGTTTGTAGATGAATGGTTCAGAGAACCGACATGTTGATAAATTAGACACATGTGCAACTCTTGGGTATCTTTATTGAGGAAACGTTTCGCCACACAGTGGCTTCATCAGTCCATACAAAGGAGAATCTTGAAGAACAGGAGGAGAATGAGGTAATCAGTCCCTCAACCTTGAGTCGATGTGGATCTTAATACTTGGGAATTCTTCGCTTGCCTAATTCTTGGGCACGACCTACTTCAACATTGAACAAATGTTACACGACCTATGACTGCTACACCTCTCCTGCCAACGGTTTATAAGCTCCTTCTCAGCACGTATGCCGTATTCTATTCAAGATTGATGGACTGACCACATCGACTCAAGGTTGAGGGACTGATTACCTCATTCTCCTCCTGTTCTTCAAGATTCTCCTTTGTATGGACTGATGAAGCCACTGTGTGGCAAAACGTTTCCTCAATAAAGATACCCAAGAGTTGCACATGTGTCTAATTTAAGGTAGGGTGACCTAAAAAAAAAAAGTGCACTCACCATTGCTCATTAAATAGCACTTGATGAAAGTGCATTAACATCACAATTCAAATGACCCCTCTAAACTGCAGTATCCCACCCATCCAGGATTCTATATTTGGCTAACTGATTTTTCCCTGAATCCTTTCATAAATGTTAACTTGCTCACACTCAACAGTATGCCAAATTTCCAAAACCACTTGTTCCCACTCTGATGTAATACACACACATACCTGTTGCATACTTAAGCTCCAACCTTTCAGAACCTTCACCATCTAAACGTTCCTGGAATGACCCACTAGTCATTTTTCCATCAATTCTGGATTATATGTCATAAACTAAGGTGCTTTTTTTTTTCATTGTAATTATTTGTCCTCTTGGTTTGTTGTACAGTCTTGTGGAAAATATTAACAATATTGTACTTATGCAGGCTGGATGAGGAGTTGGTTCGTCTTGGTCGCCAACACTACATGACTCGGCGTGACTCTATTGTTGAGCCTCTAACTAGTTCAAAGGGCTTCAGCTCCATTCATGCTGCAAAGATGCAGAATGAGGCACTGGAAGCAACTATAAGTGAATTAAATGAGGAAGATATCCCTGGCAGCTCTGGTGAAGCTCAGACTAGCCTACCCACCACATTTGACCAGCAAATCTCAGAAAACTGTGACATTCCCAGCCAAGAACCACTAGAGGGGGAAGAGCATATCAGTCCTGAGGCTGTGATACCAAGTGAAAGGACTCATTCAGAGGCTCCACATATAGTAGTTAAGGAAGTTAAAAGTTGTAATCATGAAAGCTCAAGTACAAAGTCACTATCAAAAAATAACTGTAAGAGCAAAAGTCAAAATATGGTGCCAAAGAATATTTGTGATAGTGTTGTAGTGCCAAAAACTAATTCTCAGGAGAAACAGGAAGGTCATCATCGGACCAGACACTCTCGTGCTAGATCCAAGTCTCCTCTGCCCCCTGTGCACACTGCTCAGATGAACCACATAAGCTATGCATCAGAAATGGAGCTTCAGGTAGGAGCAATTATCACCAGAACTGGAAATAACCATGACACCAGGAATCATGCACTTCCTGATGGTAACTACAAGTTATTCTCCAAAAACAGTTCTGGGGGCAGATGTGCCAATGATGACAAACCTTTTACTCAAACCCCCGACTTCCCACTGGGACCAAAAACTGAGTCAAGCCTAGGGTCCAGTGTGCCCAGTGCACCATTCCCATCCATGCTTTGCCAAAACAAAGTTTTCCAACAACTTGGTATGTCATCCTCTACAAGGGACCACACCAGAACCCCTACAAGCTCTTTGGGGACCTGGGGGGAACCTTTACCATGTCTCCAACAACAGGAAATGGGAGGGATGCGCCCCACAGCACTACGGGGAGTGACTGCCGAGTGCCAGGTACACCCACATACCCAGGATCCACCATCACCCACAGAATCGACGATGTTGTGACCCCAACCCAAACAAGGCTCATTACCTTTCTTGTGCACTCTTCCTAAGCTTTTCTGTCACTTCCCAGATTATTTCACATCTTGCAGCAACTTTTTCAGTAGCCATTGCATGAAATCAACAGTCATCGTCAATCTCTGTTATCCAACACCAGAAACAAGTAAGTTAGTTCATAAACTGATATTTTCTAAACTTAAAGATCACTTGGAACAGTACATCCTGTTCATTGCTTCTCATTCACTGGATCTGAAACACATTCATTCTGCTCTATTGAGTGGCATTATTTTTATATTTTTTTGTCATTGCTCTATCTTGCCATTACCTACTGCAGTCCCTATATTTCTTGCAAGTCATGTCTCATGCCTTTTACTTGCTATTCAATACTCTCATTTATTTCACACTTTGCCCTTTTCTGGCCATTTCACGAGATTTCATCATTGGTCTGAGCAGGGTGATGGGCAAAGATGTTTATGCAAGTTGTGACAGGGAAGTGCATGTCATAGCTCTTGACACTTTTCTTTAACCTGTCTAGGTTCAATAAGGTACAAGGTTGTTAACCATTCTCAAGAGACCTAAAAATGGAACCCCACAGTTTTATAATGCGATTATGATAGTACTTGTCACCATTAAACAATTACTGGTTTCTGCCCACACAATACACGAGTGTGCAGAGATGCAGCTTCTGAGGATTTCACGAAGCTACTGCTTTCTTCCTCTAGTGACTTTTAACATTAAGCATATACTTCAGTCTCCTAGTATATGACTATTTTTACAATGAACCTTAATTTCACTGTCCTCAGTGACTATCTTGATGCTCTCCCGTCCTTTGAATATGTTGACATCAAACTCGCTCTCTGTACTATATGGTGAATATTTTTATAGTTCATAATCCTCGAGATTCCTTCAAGTAACTTTTGTATGTGCAAAATATCTTAATTGTCTTCACTAACCATCACTTCCATTCATCAAGTAAAACCTCCATCTTTATTCCCTGCCCTTAATTTCCAAATTCCTCCTCGCCCCTTGAGTCATCTGTGATTTTCCATGCCATAAGAGCTAACTTTAAGGCAGAAGTGCAGAGTTGTAGTCAGTGTGACTGCGTTCATGCTGATTGATTAAAGAGACACACTTTTTGCTACAAGTATTTAGGCGACTGTCTACGATTGATAGGATGTACTCTGTCGTAGGGTTTTTCCTGCTCATTTCCTGAAAAGTGAGCTTCTTCAGACGTCCAGTCCACTGCACAACTATTCATATTTATATCTGTAGTAGTAATAGATAAGAATTGTTTATTTAACATTATAATTATATTAATTTATCTAATAGAAATAAGAATTTATTTTCATGAAGTATCAAATACATTTTATATCTCAGTTATGTGAATGCTGTAATTACCTGAGGGAGATCAAAGGCATGTGATATGAGGAGTGAAGAGTGTAGTAGGCACTGGCATGCTTGTTGTCTTTTGCGCCGCGTCTCGATGAACGCAGTCGGCTGGTAGTCTCGTCTCTCTCTCAGATAAATGGTTGCCAACAATCTTTACAATAAACTTGGTCTCTGCTGCAGATATAAACAAGTTCACAAATGTCATCTGTTATGAAACATTTTCTAGTGTCTTCTACAATAGAGTTGGTTGCTGATCCAGTTCTCAATGTCATACATAGTGATTTAACTTGCTAGTTTATGGTACAGTATTGCTAAAATATTAGAATGCAGGTCGGTGTAATATATCAGGGTTTTAGAGGCTGTTCTTAAAATTCAATTTCCCATTCCTCCCTCCCTCTATTTTTTTCACATTTCTCCTCTACTTTACCTCTTTTTTTCTGCTGTTTTAATTTTTCAATTGTTCTTCCACTCATATTTCCTCCCTTTATTAACTTCTCCAGTTCATTTAATTTCATTATTAGTCACCAAAATAGTCACTAGCACTATGACTTGTTGCTGCTGTGATCAAGCTATATCTTCTGTACAGTGGACCCTCGACCAGCGATGGCATCGATTAACGATAAATCTGACTAGCGATACATTTTATCACAAAAATTTTGCCTCGATTAGCGCTAAAAAACTCGACCAACACTATTCGTTCCGTCTGAGACGCGTCCACTTCTGGCCAGTGTTTACAAGCCAGCCAGCCACCGCGGTCGCTTCCAAGCATACAATCAGAACATTTCATATTATCACAGCCTTTTTAGTGATTGCACCTGCAAAATAAGTCACCATGGGCCCCAAGAAAGCTTCTAGTGCCAACCCTACAGCAAAAAGGGTGAGAATTACTATGGATATGAAGAAAGAGATCATTGCTAAGTATGAAAGTGGAGTGCATGTCTCCGAGCTGGCCAGGCTGTACACAAAACCCCAATCAACCATCGCTACTATTGTGGCCAAGAAAACGGCAATCAAGGAAGCTGTTCTTGCCAAAGGTGCAACTATGTTTTCGAAACTGAGATCGCAAGTGATAGAAGATGTTGAGAGACTGTTATTGGTATGGATAAACGAAAAACAGATAGCAGGAGATAGCATCTCTCAAGCGATCATACGTGAAAAGGCTAGGAAGTTGCATGAGGATTTAATTAGAAAAATGCCAGCAACTAGTGGTGATGTGAGTGAATTTAAGGCCAGCAAAGGTTGGTTTGAGAGATTTAAGAATCGTAGTGGCATACATAGTGTGATAAGGCATGGTGAGGCTGCCAGTTTGGACCAAAAAACAGCTGAAAAATATGTGCAGGAATTCAAGGAGTACATAGACAGTGAAGGACTGAAACCTGAACAAGTGTTTAATGGTGACATTGACAATGTTGTGAAACACTTTAGGAATATCATAAAGGAACGGGAGGTACAGGCCTCTATGGGCAGATATGTTGTGCGACAGAGGTCCAGTGACTCTCAAGCTGGTCCTAGTGGCATTAAAAGAAGAAGGGAAGTAACCCCGAAAAAGGACTTGCCACCTCAAGTCCTAATGGAAGGGGATTCCCCTTCTAAACACTAAGACCATCAACACACTCCCCTCTTCCCATCCCATCAATCATCACCAGATCTTCAATAAAGGTAAGTGTCATGTAACTGTGCATGTCTTCTTCAGTTTGTGTGTATTAAAATTAATATTTCATGTTAAAAAAATTTTTTTTCAATACTTTTGGGTGTCTTGCACGGATTAATTTGATTTCCATTATTTCTTATGGGGAAAATTAACTTGACTAACGATGAGCTCTCAGGAATGGATTAATAGCGTTAGTCGAGGGTCCACTGTACTGTGTTTAGAATTTTTAATTCTCAAGTTTAATCCGGGGGATATGCAAGGAATATCACTACTGATCATTATATACATGTATGGGGGAAGCACTGAACCTGTAAGGGTTATTCATTATAACTCACAAAATCACATGACACGATTGCAAACAAACCATACCACGGGTGGGGATAGAACCCACGATCAGAAAGTCTCAAAACTCCAGACCATTGCATTAGCCACAATAAGATTCATTCAACTAGGTATATTTGTGGTGCCTATGGTAACCTTCCTATGGTGTAGAAATATACCTAGTTGGATGAATCTTATTGTGGCTAGCTGGCCCAGTGGCTAATGCAATGGTCGCGAGTTTTGAGACTTTCTGATCATGGGTTCTATCCCCGCCCGTGGTATGGTTTGGTTATTCATTATATTTGGAAAATGGAAGAAAATCAGGTTTTATCCAAAGAAGGGAGGGTAGCTTCAGTTCCTTCAGCATACCCCCTTGAAGATATATATCACTGTTCTCTTTAACGTTAAACTTTCTGAGCAAATATTAACAGTCAATCAAAGACTTTTATATTATTTAAATCACTTGAGCTTTGTTCTTTTCCTTGAATTTCATTATTCTCTCTAGGTCTAGGAGGTATATTACTTTGATTCCATATCAAAAAGTAGCATAACAGAATGTACTGCAATAGAGATAAATGTCAAATTCCCACAGTAATTTATAGTAATTTGTTTAGGGGCTGGTAGCAAGTAGGTCCAAATTGATGCCACTTTTAGCAGGTAACCCATAGAATGGTGTTGGAGCTTGACTACACAATTTTTTCTTTGTTGTATAGAGGTACAATCAAAACAGTGTAGGGTGGTAGAACATAGTGTATATGTGCGAGTATGTTTGTGTGATAGAGGGATTAGTATCTCTGGCAGTTATTGTTGGGTGTCTCTTGCATTCATTTAATTAGAAGGGGTACAATTGATATTATCTCAGACCATTTCCTTGTTTGCTTCTTCATGGTTGGATATTTTGGTGGACTCCAAATAAGGTCACAGCCATCGGTCAGAGCTAGTGCATATTCTAAACGGGTGTATCACCACACTATATGAAGAATATTATGATCATCATGTTTTGAAGGTGATGTTATATGGGTCTCGCCCATTTTGTAAATGCGCTCACTGAAGATCAGTATACACAGTAAATGGTTATCTACCCTAGACAATTGTAAAACTGATATTTTACAAAATAAAATAATATTCATAAATTGAAGCAGTGCAAGAAAATGTATGTTGTAATGATAGGTTAGCTACTAAAAAAAAGTGTAGTGTACACAACTTGTAAATGAAAGGTTGACTACCAAAATCTGTACACAACTTGTAGAGGTGCACCTATGGGTTTAGCACTCCCCCATGATTATAATAATGTAGAGATGGAGTTATATCACAGAGGGCCACAAAGCTCTCCTTATAGCTTTACAACTATTCTCTGAATGCAACCTCAAAGGCATTACCAACAGAGCTTCTTGGCAGGTTTTCATAGCCATGTTAAGGAATTCCAAATACTTAGGACCTCACTGATATTCTCTTTCACAGGGGAGACCTAAATACTCAAGTGAAGCAGTACAAAGATTTGTAATATATGGTAAACTTGTTTTTCTTTAATGTGCTATATATATAAAAAGAATTATAAAATTAATACCTTTGGTCTCATCTGCAATTGCTCCCAGTTTCAAGTACAGGTACTATTATATCTAATATTGTATATGCATCATGCAAGTATTCTAAAGAGACCTGAGTGCAGATGGATAATAAATTCTTTTCATGATCATACCAGACTACAATATGGTGATACTACAATTTTGTGCTGCTTTGCAAGACTTTTAATGAACAGTTTATAAAATATTGCAAAATTTGTCAATATATACTAATGTTTGCCCTTTCCTGAAATGCCTTTGTTAATGGAGTACTGTACTCAGCTTACGTCCTGCAGTTATGATATTTGTACAAACTTTCCTTACGTTTGCTCCAGATGGTAATATCTCTGTAATGAGGCTCAGTATAAACGACCACTAGTTTACTGCACATGGCACCTGTGACTGCAGTGAAGTGCTTGAGAGTAGATCACAAGCATTTTGACGAGAGTTTTTTGTCAAGTTAATTTTTATAATTGTGATTAAGGACTGCCCTTGGCTTGGTAAAAGCACCCAATAAGTAATGCTTAAATCCAGCTAATCTTGTACATAAATGGTATACAGTACTGGCAAGATGGAGAATTAGACACATACAACATGTCTAATTCTTCACAATTTATCTTTTTGCACAAAGAAATAAAATATTACAAGCTTGCACTTATATGTTCTAGAATCAGGATAGGAGTACATCCCCTGGTAATGTTGGGTGATTTGTCTGACCGAGAGTGCAGTTCCTGGATGTGAACTTGCATTATCTATAGGTTGCAGCATTCAAATCCAAGGTGTGCCCTTTACAACATCATCAGTATTTGACTTTCTAAAGACATTGCAGCAATGGTGTCATTTCTTGATAGTGTGTGGAGATACTTGAAGGTGTGTATAGCTATTGTATATCCCTTGAGGTATTATTTGAGACATTTCGTATACTAGCAATATTTTTTGGGAAGCCCAGCAAGTTTGACAAGACAAAACCCAAGTGTCACTTTTATGTCTTCTGCCTGTGTCTCCCACGTAATCAACAAGTCTGTGATCCAAACACAATAATATTTTCTTAAAGAACTAATATGAAAAGTTGTGTGTTAATAAATGAGAGGTGTATTCATTCTTGTTTTACATTACCCTAATATGTTACTTTATGTGTGGGAGAGAGGTGGGACAAGCTAGGGTCATTATACAACTAAAACCTACATTGGGGGAAAAAAAAAAAAAATTCTGGTGTAATTAGTGCTCCCACAATTGTGCAGTGCTGTATGACCCTTGTGGGATTATTATTATAACTCCTGACATGCAGAACACATACACCTAAATAAAGGTAATTTGACATAATTTTTTTCTTATTTACATATAGATGTACACCCTGATGATTTACAGATTCCCTGTCATCTTGGTAGGTAAGACACATGGGCAACAGTTAGGCAACTTTATTCCAAAATATTTCACCTATACAGTAGGCTTCTTCAGTGAGTACAGAAAGTAGGCAGGAGCAGAAGACCATGTAATCAGTCCATCATTCTTGAAGTCGTCAGTCCCTCAGCCTGGAGAAGAGTTCTGTTCCACAGTCTAAAGAAATGAGCGATAGGGCGGAGACATATACTGTCGGCAGGAGAGGTGCAGAGTGAATGTAAGTCACTGGGAGATCACGTCCCTCTCAGATCAAACAGTTCTCACTTGAAAGAGTATACTATTTTTGATATTCACTCTGTCAGGCACTGCAACACAATGGCATCTTGGTACAGAAGAGAAAACACTTTGGACAACTCTTTCAAGTGAGAATTGTTGGATCTGAGAGGGACGTGACCTCCCAGTGACAACATTCTCTCTTCTACCACTCTGCACCTCTCCGGCCGACAGTACTATACAAGTCTCCACCCTGTCACTTGTTTCTTCAGACTGTGGAACAGAATTCTTCTCCAGGCTGACAACCTCAAATCTAAGACTTCAGAGGTGATGGACTGATTACATAGTCTTCACATCTCTACTATTCCTGATTACTTTCTGTACTCGACTGAAGAAGCCTACCGAGTAGGCGAAACGTTTTGGAATAAAGTTGCCTAACTGTTGCCCGTGTGTCTTACCTACCAACCTGTCGGTATTTTGTACCATTTTCGATATTCACTATCATCTTATCCCTCTCCATCTTCTTGACATTCCCAAACCACCTGAACAAACCTTCCTCAGCCCTCTGAATTATACCCTTGGTGCCCCCACACCATCTTTCCATCAATTTTAATACTCTGAATAATATTCACTTTACACCCGACATCTCTAATGCCTCAAACATCCTCGCTGCAATATTCAAAACTCGCATATCACACATATAAGAGAGTTGGTACTACTATACTCTGGTACATTCTCCCTCCCTTTTACCCCTGCATAGATAAACTATTTCTCCTACAGATGCCTAAACACATCATTTGCCTTTTTTTCCCCTCTATTCTATGGATCACCTCAGCTTCTATAAACCCATCTGCTGATACAGTCACTCCCAAATATCTTAAATTCACTTCCTCCAATCTATCAATACCTAAACACTTTTGTTACCCTCATCACCTTGGACTTTATGTTTACTTTTACACCCTCCCAAACTTTCCCATCAACCTTTGCAACTTCTCTATCATTAGCAGAGAAACTGTGATAGCTCTCACTTTATATTAGACTTAATTTCTTGTAATCTCACATCCCTCCCCAATACTCTAGTAATCGCTTCTTTTACTACCACATCTGTAAATATATTAACCATGATGACTTCACACATTCCCAAGTCCGACTCTCACAGAGAAATAATCCCCCACCCTCCTACATATCCTAACCCGAGACTCACTACCAACATAAAACTACTGCTTTTAGTATCTACACACTATCAATGGTCTTGAAATCACCACCTCCCCCTCCTGGTCTCAGACTGGTACAGGACAAACTAAAATAGCTCCAGATGATATTTACTTTATTACTAGAGAACTGATACAATACTCACTTTTCAACGGTTAGTAAAGTATGCAAATCTATAGCAAATTGTATCAGCAACTTCCTATAACTGATCAGGTATGACTCCCTACTAGATCACCCTTTTCCCATGAATGATATAAAGGTGACTGTCTTAAAGACCTGGGATAATTGTGGCTTTAGATATACAATACATTCCTTGGATCAAGAGCCTTAATCAGCAACAAGGTGCTACTCTCCTATGAATGGTATACATATTATAGAAACCTGCTTAGATTACTAGAACAAAAGTTAGCTTATTTTCCACTGAAATAAATATATGACAAGAAAAACCATGAATATAATAAACTCTAAGTTGTATAAGATATAAATTACGTTTTTTAACGTGAAACTTTGCAAACAAACCACGATTGTAACATTAAAGTGATGTTCCCTAAGTGTTGATATTTAATTACTGACAATTTATATAATAAACGTCTTCATTCAAACTCAATATTTATATTTTTTTTATTTCAGATTTTAAAGTACAAAAGTTATAATTATGAACATGGAAAGTGTTACTTCACTATTAAACATACAAATACATTACATAGGCCAGAAATGTCACTGTTGGATAAACAATTTTTCCATATCTAACCATAAACTGGATTACTTGGCAAAAGACCACCTCAGGTGATTTAACTTCTGTGATGATGATATTTGTGGATCCAGAAATAAACACTCGTATCAGGAGACCTCACACTTCAGGAAGCAAATGATGTCCTCATTCAGCCTGCTCCTCTTCAGGGCAGCACTATATATATATAAAAAGTAAGAAACAAAGAAAATATAAATAAAAACTTTATAGGAAGATTTAACAAACTATTCACAAAAAATGCTAAACCCTTATGTATCAAACATTTGTCAATCAAGAGGTAAAACTCAACCTGCCATTATAAGGTTAATATAATTGTGACAATTATTTGTTTAAAATAAAAATATATGTGGCACTGCTTCCAGTGTCACTGATGTCACATATCTCCCTGCATGCTTAGGGTTTAATACAACACCTTACAAGTCCGGTATAATGATGCTGGTGAAGGCATCTTAATCCAAGGAATTGAAACAACCCCCTTTCCTCAGATCAGACCAGAATATTTCCATTCATGGGCAGTTAAGTAATTCCCCTTGAATATAATAACAGTAATAACTCACAAAAAACTCCACAAAGCAGACATGATTATCCTCTGTTTTAATCATGAACTGGAGGCAGAGGAAACCACGATCATCCATCCTGACAGAAACCTTGTACGCCGCCATGAGAGCCTTCGACAAAGGTCGGAGCAGAGCCAGCTTGTACTGATGGGTCATTGTCCGGGTGCAAGCAAAGTTTTCTATCAGATCACTGTCTTTGGAAATGTCAGTCTGAAAAGAAAAATTAATCACAAACTGAAAGCTATGTAACAAATGAACACACCCTTAATATAGAAAAATCTTTTAAGAATAAACCAAAAGTCTACAAATCACACACAATGTAAGGCAGCTTTCAAATTTTTGGCCACACACACACACTATGTCCTTACTGACATCCCTAAACCTACTACATGTTACTCTAACATCATGCATAGTACTGTTCATTGCACAAATAACCCACACATAGGAGAGAGGAGCTTGGACCATTTACAAAGTTACAGTGTGACTTTGTAAGTGGCCCAAGTCGGGCCAAAATGTCATCGTAAGCTCCTCTCTCCTATGTGCGGGTTATTTGTATATTGTTACAGTCATGGTATTATGCCTTGTTCTTCATTGTTCATTGCACATTGTCCTAGCTTCACCTATGACACTGCCTGTAAGACTGTACCCCTTCAGGGATGCTGGCTCTTAATCCAAGGAATTAAATCTGACCTCCCTTTCCTTGGATCAAACCTAACTGCCTCCCAATTCCCCAGGTGCTGTATGACCCCTCTGGGTTAAGTACCCCCCCTAAATTAATAATCATAATGCAAAATTAACACACAAAACAAATATCTTCTTAATATTTGTATAGCCATAGAATGGCTATAAAAATAAAAGGGTCAAAATAATAACATAATCAAACTAAGTGCTAAACCCAAAAAGGTCATACAGTGCTGTAAGAAAGGTGCCAAAAGTGTGGAATAACTTGCTAGATAAATTAGAATCTTGTTAACTGTCTTAATGAATTAAATCTCTAACCATTATTACATCATTATTTACTTGTTCTTTAATCCTCTTGAAATTAGGTTTCAGTTCAATATTACTCCAAAAGTAATATTAAGTCACATCAACAAGCACTCAGTAAAAGAAAAAATACAAAAACGTAAGGCTAAGATATCCTACCTTAGTTACAAAAAGTCCCAAGGTCCTTACAGGCACCTCAGTAATTTAAAAAAATACACAACTAAAGCACAAAGGGCAGTGTGAAACAAGTACTTAATAAAACTTACACGATTTGTTCCATAGCTGCCAATGGTGGAAAAACGAAAATAAGGAGGATTGGGAGTCATGACAATCTCCAAAACGTCACTTGATGTATCGAGCTCAGAAAAGATTTCTTTAAGGCAGTCCGAGCGCATGATCACTTTGTTTACAACGCCTAAAAAAAAAAAAAAAAAGGCATGTAGAATGGACATATTGCATTTATCATTACCAATACCAAAATATGAAATGAGAACACACAATATCACACAAGTAAATATTTTTTTGTGTAAGTACACAAGTCATGAGAATTTGATTGGTAAAGACAGTGCCCAGTTTCAAGAAGGGTACCAGATGGAATCTGGTAATCTTTTCACAAGTCACTTTACTCAGAGGTTGTATCCCTGCAATGCAGTTTTATCATTCTATTTCTAACTTTCATGGGATGGGAAGCACTCACATGGAAAGGATAAGAAAAACAGCAAAGGAAAAGAGAGGTCATAAATATTCAGTGAAGCTCATCCATTCATTAAGTACAATCAATACATATATAAACGAGAGGAAGGCAACAGTAAGAGGGAGTATTCATGTAGAATGGCAAGTAGGAAAACATGCTTGAAGAGATGCACACATCTAACAACTTTGAGAGAGTCTAAAAGTATCATGTGAACCACAAAACTTATGATGTATGTCTCATGTGTGTGTAATTATCTTCAAGTACAGAGGCTGTGTCACATTTTTAAATTAACCTGGCAGACTCCCTTTTTCTATTTCGTATGTGTGTGTAAAGCAAATTTTTGAAGCAAAAAAAAATCTAGTTTGAAAGTCAATTTTTCTAAATAGAACTACAAAAAGAAAAAGAAAATCCCACACTATTTATGCTGGGCACAGTTTGGTCCCTTGTATAAATTTATGTTGACTAGCTAAAGTACAGTCACTGCACAATCTCAGAAAGAGATGCCTTTATTCCTTATGGGATAAAGGCAGCCACCCATTATACTGAAGGATGTAAAAAGAATAATACTGAATGCAACACATCATCCATTAAATTAAGGCAACCACTTAAAGGTACCCCTTTGGGAATAGCTCACTGCACACTAATGCAGAACAAAACCATTACCTGAATTACAAAAATTGAAATCTAAGGTGTCGTCAGCCTCCAGAGTGCAGATGCTACAGTCCGTAAGAGCTCCAGCTTCCTCCAATCTGCAAATAATTTTGTTTAACATGCTGAATGTGTTACATATTGAATATGAATCACTGTTATGTGTGGCTTAATTAAATCAATGTATAACAAACCCCAAAGTTTTTTTTTTTTTTTTTTTTTTTCAACAAGTCGGCCGTCTCCCACCGAGGCAGGGTGACCCAAAAAAGAAAGAAAATCCCCAAAAAGAAAATACTTTCATCATCATTCAACACTTTCACCACACTCGCACATTATCACTGTTTTTGCAGAGGTGCTCAGAATACAACAGTCTAGAAGCATACACATATAAAGATACACAACATATCCCTCCAAACTGCCAATATCCCAAACCCCTCCTTTAAAGTGCAGGCATTGTACTTCCCATTTCCAGGACTCAAGTCCGACTATATGAAAATAACCGGTTTCCCAAAGTATTCTTACTAAATCTAATCTGTAACAGTCCATTACTATGATATATTACTTAGGTAACAAAATGTTAAGTCACATCCCATGGACCCTTTATATGCCTCTGTTATCTACTGACTACCACCCAAAGAATGGGTATGGGGTGACCATTACCTCACCTTCCTTGTAACCAACGCATGTAAATTACTACTTGAACCTGTAAGATCTCACTCCGACTCTATGATAAGACATCATTTAATAACTTCAGTACAGCACTCAATGACATTGGCAGAGAGTTTCCTAACATTCAGGAAATTAATGCAGGTTAGCATTTTTCTGCAAAAATATAAAATAAAATTCCAACCTCCAAACTAGTGACTACCTCACTTGAAATTTCCCAAACTTTCTATATCTGTCACCAACAAATCCTATTGAGGTTACCTTAACAATAATTTCAGAAAAACAAAGCAGGAAACTTAGTTAATTTACCCTCATTCATGTATAAGAAAACAGCTTGTGCTACACCCCACCACTGCAACACAGTTAAACGAATCATTTGAAACCAAAACTTTTCCAACCATACTTAAGATGGCAAAGGTTACCCTAATACATAAATATGGAGATCCAACTGAAGTCAACAACTATAGGCAAATATCTAACTTACCATTATCTAAAATCTTTCAGAAACTAATTCATAAACAGGTTTACTTTTTCTTAGAGTTTCACAATATACTTAACCTCTGTCAGTTTGGTTTCAGGCCGGAAAACTGTACAAACGATGCAATAATAAAAAGGCTCGACTTAATTTATTCATCTTTTGGGCCTCTTCATATACACACTACTGTAAAGCACAACATTCTGCTTCTTCAATTAGAATATTATGGTATCAAGAGTCATAATGTTGCATATTTAAAGTCCTACCTTAATGACAGACACTCTCTCTCCATCTATGACAACCTCGTCACCTCAACCTATTAACATAGGTAGTGTCCTTAGCCCCTCTGCTTTTCCTAATCTACATCAGTGACCTTTCCAATGCATCTCAGGTACTTTAACCTGTGCTGTTGGCAGGTAACTTCTGTCATTTCCCATTTGGATCCAGTTTCTCTTAGCATTGTTAATGATAAGCTCATTAAAATATTCACTCTTAACCCTTTCACTGTCATGGCCCCAAAATAAAAAATGCTGATAGTGTCACAATTTAATAAAGAATTATCTTCTGAAATAGCAGAGAATCTTTTTTTGAAATTTGATAGGAAGCTCGTGGAATCATGAAGACTAAGTTGGCAGTCTGGGTGCAATTTACGTATCAGTGATTTCACCCATTTTGACTCCTATTTTAACCCTTTCAGGGTCCAAGGCCCAAATCTGGAGTCACGCACCAGTGTCCAAGAATTTTCAAAAAAAAAATTTGTTATTTTTTCTTATGAAATCGTAGAGAATCTTTTTGTGAAGGTAATAAAACAAAAAGTACGAAATTTGGTGGAAAACTGACGAAATTATGCTCTCGCGAATTTTGATGTGTCAGCGATATTTACGAATCGGCGATTTTGCCGACTTTGACTCCCATTTTAGGCCAATTACATTATTCCAATCAACCAAATTCTTAGCTATTTCACTAGTATTACTTCTATTCTATCGATTGAGCACAAGAAATCGCCAAGTCAACTGTTTCAACTACAAAATAAAGTGATCGGAAATTGTTAATTTGGCCAATTTAACACAAAGTTCAAAATATTCCAATTTCAAAATAGGGTCCAGAATGAACAATGTAGGCATTCCTGGCACTAAACTAACATTTCCTCTGTTCATTAGTTATGTTTTGAGGCTTTACAAATAAATTCCATTTTGATTTTTTATTCACATAATGAATTTTTATTCACACCAAAAAATAGGAGATTTACTGTTATGCAATACTGTAATAATTGTATAAATATCATCACCATATTTGTGAATGTATATTAGACCCACCAGCTGACGTGTATTAGACGTATGAGGTCGTTTGTTTACTCTTGAATATCGACAAAAATTTAACATTTCTGCTACTTTGAGCTCAGTTTCAAGCCATTTCCAGTGCTAAAACCAATCAAAATCATCTCTATTTCTGTAATATGTCTTCCATTCTATCAAATGAGACCAAGAAATCGCAAATACAACTATAAAAAACATACGAAAAAACACTGCAAAGTTGCTGTTTTAATCGAAAAATCATGATTTCATTTTTTTCTCTCATTATACACAGTGTGCTGCAGGATCTGTTTTATGTGGTGCACACATACCACATATATGTATTCTCTCATATCTAGGCCCAAATGTACCACTCACAGTTTATCAGAGTGAGCTGAGCTCATGGCGTAGATCTACGGTTTGGACCCTGAACGTAAAGCCGTAGATCTACGGGACGGACCCTGAAAGGGTTAAGTCAATTCTATTGCACAATTTGACCTAATTCCTAGAACAAAAGGAATACTATTTATTTTGCTAGTTTCCCTTCTGTTCTATCAACTGAGCATAGAAGGAACTCTCTGCCAAAAGATTCCAAAGGATCCCTATATGCCAACCCCATCAAAGCTACTCTTAAAAAAGTACCTCCTTACCTTAATGTGATTTCTGACTGCAATATTCTATATTCAACATTATTCATCCTTCTTTACTTTTCTGCTTTTTTTTTTCCTTCCCTGGCAAACTGTATCATATGTTTCAATTCAATTACATTTTTTTTTATGAATTATCTTTTAACTTGCATTATTTTTTATTTTCCTGATAATACCTTGTACAGACCCTTAATGGATTCAAAATTAAACTATGTAGTTCCTAAAACTAGTCTTAAGTTTTAACCAAACTGCTGTGCATCCCACTGGCTTTTTGATAACTGTATATAGTGTATTGAGATTGAGATTATTTCTTATTACTGCATTACAAGTATACAATAGACCCCATAGGATGCACAGCATTACAGGCAAAACTTAAGTCTAGTTGTAAGAATTACAGTTTGGGTGATTACTTAGTCAAGATAATAACAGGAAGTGAAAATAAAGGTATGCAGGAATTTGAATTAAAGAATCTAAATCTCAATCTAAGATATGCATTTACACTCTTGTTGTCCCAGTCTCCCTGTGCCCTTGTCTGGTACACACACACTCTCCCTTCCATGTCTGGCTGCCTTCCTCCCACTCACCTTCAACACACCAGCCACCAACACTCCATCCATTCACCTCCAACACATCCTTCACCACTACTCCATTTAAGACTTCACCACTCTCCTTTGTCTCTGAGCTGAGGCCCATCCACATGTGCCCCAACAGTTACCTACATATAGTATCACAACTCAAATCTAAGTTCCTTTATGAAGGTAACTCAAAATTATCATGACTAAAGCCCATCATAACTCAAGGGAACACTGCACTGCTACCACTGCATATTATATACCTGTATTGGAGACAGGAAGCCCTTGACTTAATGCTGTATTCCATGCCAAGCATTTGTGTTGACTGCTAACTCAGCTCACAACTAGAAGCACCCATGTTCAATCCACTAGCTAGGTAAGACATATAGGCAAGTTGCCTTAAAGGTAGAAAAGCTACGGCCATAGACAGACACAAATTACAACTGTTAATAGAAGAGCTATGTCCATAGATGGAAAAGTTATGTTACATACCCAGTTAACTGTCCCAAGCAATTTGTAAAATTTCATGCCATTTTAAATGTGAGAATAACAGAAGTGACAGTGAATGTAGAAACCAAAGACAATTATAACCTCTAATGCCAGGTCTTTTTTGAATTTATATAACTTGTCATGAGTGCTATGCAAAAATCCACATTTTACATTAAAAATTACTATCATTTAACTTCATCACTGATAACTTCTCTCAGGATCTGATGGATTATATCTAGTTAACTAACAATCTATTTGCTTACATCTTTCCCTCTATACCTTTCCTTAAACAACCAAAAGCACCACGACACTTACAGAAGTATAAGAGGAGAGCCGTGTCCCCCATAACACATCTTTAGGGATGGAGTAGAACTTCCCCCAAAGATACTTCCTCCAAAGATGCTCAGACACTCCACTAACACATTCAGGTCCACCTTAAATGTCACTTCTTCCTGGATTTTGTATTCCTGCACATTATAACAATTATTGTTGATCCTGAGCTCTAAGATATTATGAGTTCTCAAAACACTACAATCTACAGTCAACTGCTAATTCCAGGGTGTTGTTTCTATTGTGTTATGTAAACAAAATTTACAGAAAAAATTCTGGCTATATCAAGCCTCATGATTTTCACTCCACAGCTGCAGACAACATAGGTCACCAACTGCCAATATTGTATTTTCAAAATTTTTGGCCTTGTGTTTTGTTTAGCTTATGCATATATTTGTAACATTGAAGCTAACTTTATAATTGATTAAATAAAAATCTGTAAAATTTTCTCAATATCTGTAAGCATCATAATTCAGTGGTAAAGTGTTGAGCTGCTACATGCCAGGATTATGGTTCGAGTCCTCATCCATATTTCTTTTGATTCATATAAAAAAATAAATATAGGGTAACCTGAAAACTTGCCCTCAAATAAAGTTAACTAAAATTAAAACTAAGCTATTATGTATCATCACACAAACTAAATATGATGAGCAGAATTGAGTAAATATGTTACTACTGTCCACATTCATTCTGTGAGGATGTTTGAACATAAAAGTGTTAGTGCAAAAACTGTTAATTAAAAATATGGAAACAGAAAGAACCAAAACATCTTTTGCCTCACCTGAAACAGTTCCGATTGGATGAATGCATTAGCTTGGAGACACTTTGCCTCCTCTACTGTCACCTTCAGTCCATTGGCAGTCGCAAACAGTGTAGCTGACTGTTGAAATAGATACAGTATGTATACCAAAAAATTACTTTAAGAGAATAATTTTTTTTGCAAAATTTAACATTAGATGAGTATGAAGTGACAAACATTACTGTTGTGTAATACAAGCCTTTTTACAGGCAATTACAGTTTCTTGATCCAGGAATTGGACCTAACTTCCCTTTCCTTGCATCAAACTTGATTGCCTCCTATTCCCACAAGGCACTACGTCACCCCTATGGGATTAGCATTTCCACAGTGAATGTAACAATAAAATACCTGTGTCCACAACCATTACTCAAACCACTCAGCCACTTCACCTGCCAACAACCATTACTCTCACCTTTCACCCACCTACATCTCCCACTCATCCACACACTTCACCCATCCATCCACATTACTCACTCTCACCTATCTATATCTCCCACTCACCCATACACCTCACTCATTCTCACCTGCTTATATCTCCCATCCACACCTCTCACCTGCCAATAATTGTTACTCACTCTCACTCACCCACACCTTTCACCTGCCACTCTACCCACCCACATTTCCCACTCACCCACACCTCTCACCCACCTACATCTCTCAGTACCTCACACTCCCCATTAATCCCCCACAGTCCGCACCTCTCTGAAGTTGACAGCTCTCAGCACTTGTAGAATGTTCTTGGCATTGTCAGTCTTGGCGATCAGCTTGTAGTTACGGTCATCCTGCTGTGAACACAACGACATCTTCACCACTTGATTATTTCTTCATCTTTTCACTGTCTTCCCCACTTCTCTGTAAGTTATATTAACATTAGCTTCTATAACTCTTCAGTTCTATATAGACAATTATCACATGGAACTATAAGGAATTCGTTAAAAAATATATTAGCATCTTTAAATACACTGCGGTGTACAATTGCCTGTTATTATTAGAACCATGGAGGAGCGCTAAACCCATAGGGATTATACAGTGCCTGTGGGGGGAGGGGGATGGAAGGTATTCAGGATTACTGACTTAAGAAATCGTAATGACTGACTGACGGCAGTGAAGGGACTTGAGCTAGAGTTTGTCACGGCCACGCTAGCTGGAGATTCGTCTGTAAAAACTTGCATTTGTGGTCACAGAGGTGCCTGTGCTAACTTTCCTATGGTGTAGAAATATACCTAGTTGGATGAATCTTATTGTGGCTAGCTGGTCTAGTGGCTAACGCGACGGGCTGGAGTTTTGAGACTCTATGACCGCGGGTTCAATCCCGGCCGGGGGTATGGTGTATTCAGGATTAATTCAAGGAACTGGAGCACAGATCCAATTCCCTAGATCAAGAGCCCCTCACCAGCATCAAGGAACCTCCCTTGAGGGGTATAATTGCCTAGTTATAGATTCATCTTTAGTAATGTTTTCACCACATAATTTTTTTAAACTCTGAGTGACTAAATTTATTTAGGCACAAGCACATATAACTTCAATTATCATACATAATAAAAATCACCCTCCATGATAACCCAAAAAGTCAGACTTATTTCCATTCTACTGTTATAATAATCTACTTAAGGGAGAGAAAAATAGATTCAATCCATCACAATCATTGTAAGTGTCAAGGTAATAGTGATGGTAATAATAATATAATATTTCTACAAGATTTTATTATGGTGTGTATACAAGGTATACACACCATAATAATCTGTGTGGTAGGTAAAAGGACACAAGTGCAAGTAATGTGACATTTTTATTGTAGCAACGTTTCGCTCTCCAGATTTATCAAGCCGTTACAAACAATACATGGACACAGAGGGTATATATACCCTCTATGTTCATGTATTGTTTGTAACAGCTTGATAAAGCTCCTGGAGAGCGAAACGTTGCTACAATAAAAATGCCACATTACCTGCACTTATCCTTTTACCTAACAATATTATGAGTAATTCTACCAACATTAATACAATAATAATGTTCACTTCTACCAGTACATGATACAACTTATACAGACCATAGCTGACATCAATGACATACTACTATATAGAAAGTACCTTGTTATGCAGATAATTTCCTGCAAATTAGGTTAATTTTGTCCCCAGGATGCCACCCACACCAGTCGCCTAACACCCAGGTACCTATTTACTGCTAGGTGAACATGGAGAGCAGGTGTCCTAATGTTTCCAGCCGTGCAGGAGATCGAATCACGAACCTCAGTGTGTGAGCTGAGTGCGCTACCAACCCAGCCACATTATTACACTAGAAAGTTACACTAAGTTAAGCCTTCATAATGTATGTGTCCACGGTACCTTATTATATTCATAGGGGAGGGGTGTTAAACCCGCAGGGGCCCACACATCACCTGCAGTGTACAATGTTATTTCAAGTAACAACTGATTATTACATTAATGATCCCTTTTAACACCCTCCATAATAACAATAATAATAATAATAATAATAATAATAATAACTGGGGTTACGTGAGGTTTCTGATAGTTTTGATCCAAAAATAAAAATCTTTATATTATTGTCAATAAAATAGCTATCACTGTTAAAAGAAATTCGGAAACGTTTAATTAGGTCAAACTCCCTTAAACCAGACATAAGTAATATGTACAACTCTATAAGAACATAATATGAACAAAAGAAATATCTAAACCAATGTGAACATTGGAACTAATAATCCACAAAATACTTGAAACATGATTCACTAAACACACAAATAATTTCCTCTATTAGTTAAATAATTTGACACAAACACACTTGTGGGGCCAGGAGCTGTGACTCGACCCCTGCAACCACAGGTGAGTGACCCTCGGCCGGGTCTATCTACACACTATTAATTATGCTCCATTATTTTGGTACTAAATTGTAATATTCCATTATTGTAAATTATGCTCGATGACTGTTCAGCTATTTAATAATTTCCTCAAACTTCAAATTATTTCAACTTTGTCTTAAATTGTGGTCAATTGTAATACCTGGAGAGAGTTTCGGGAGTCAACGCCCCCCGCAGCTCGGTCTGTGACCAGGCCTCATGGTGGATCAGGGCCTGATCAACCAGGCTGTTACTGTTGGCTGCACGTAAACCGATGTAGGAACCCCAGAGACAACACAGTAAGTGTCAGGGGCCCCAGACTGTTTACCTGGAGAGAGTTCCGGAGGTCAACGCCCCCGCGGCCCGGTCTGTGACCAGGCCTCCTGGTGGATCAGAGCCTGATCAACCAGGCTGTTACTGTTGGCTGCACGCAAACCAACGTACGAGCCACAGCCCGGCTGGTCAGGAACCGACTTTAAGTGCTTGTCCAGTGCCAGCTTGAAGACTGCCAGGGGTCTGTTGGTAATCCCCCTTATGTGTGCTGGGAGGCAGTTGAACAGTCTCGGGCCCCTGACACCTATTGTATGGTCTCTTAACGTGCTAGTGACACCCCTGCTTTTCATTGGGGGGATGGTGCATCGTCTGCCAACTTTTTTGCTTTCGTAGTGAGTGATTTTCGTGTGCAAGTTCGGTACTAGTCCCTCTAGGTTTTTCCAGGTGTATATAATCATGTATCTCTCCCTCCTGCGTTCCAGGGAATACAGGTTTAGGAACCTCAAGCGCTCCCAGTAATTGAGGTGTTTTATCTCCGTTATGCGCGCCGTGAAAGTTCTCTGTACATTTTCTAGGTCAGCAATTTCACCTGCCTTGAAAGGTGCTGTTAGTGTGCAGCAATATTCCAGCCTAGATAGAACAAGTGACCTGAAGAGTGTCATCATGGGCTTGGCATCCCTAGTTTTGAAGGTTCTCATTATCCATCCTGTCATTTTTCTAGCAGATGCGATTGATACAATGTTATGGTCCTTGAAGGTGAGATCCTCCGACATGATCACTCCCAGGTCTTTGACGTTGGTGTTTCGCTCTATTTTGTGGCCAGAATTTGTTTTGTACTCTGATGAAGTTTTAATTTCCTCATGTTTACCATATCTGAGTAATTGAAATTTCTCATCGTTGAACTTCATATTGTTTTCTGCAGCCCACTGAAAGATTTGGTTGATGTCCGCCTGGAGCCTTGCAGTGTCTGCAATGGAAGACACTGTCATGCAGATTCGGGTGTCATCTGCAAAGGAAGACACGGTGCTGTGGCTGACATCCTTGTCTATGTCGGATATGAGGATGAGGAACAAGATGGGAGCGAGTACTGTGCCTTGTGGAACAGAGCTTTTCACCGTAGCTGCCTCGGACTTTACTCTGTTGACGACTACTCTCTGTGTTCTGTTAGTGAGGAAATTATAGATCCATCGACCGACTTTTCCTGTTATTCCTTTAGCACGCATTTTGTGCACTATTACGCCATGGTCACACTTGTCGAAGGCTTTTGCAAAGTCTACATATATTACATCTGCATTCTTTTTGTCTTCTAATGCATTTAGGACCTTGTCGTAGTGATCCAATAGTTGAGACAGACAGGAGCGACCTGTTCTAAACCCATGTTGCCCTGGGTTGTGTAACTGATGGGTTTCTAGATGGGTGGTGATCTTGCTTCTTAGGACCCTTTCAAAGATTTTTATGATATGGGATGTTAGTGCTATCGGTCTGTAGTTCTTTGCTGTTGCTTTACTGCCCCCTTTGTGGAGTGGGGCTATGTCTGTTGGTTTTAGTAACTGTGGGACGACCCCCGTGTCCATGCTCCCTCTCCATAGGATGGAAAAGGCTCGTGATAGGGGCTTCTTGCAGTTCTTGATGAACACAGAGTTCCATGAGTCTGGCCCTGGGGCAGAGTGCATGGGCATGTCATTTATCGCCTGTTCGAAGTCATTTGGCGTCAGGATAACATCGGATAGGCTTGTGTTAATCAAATTTTGTGGCTCTCTCATAAAAAATTCATTTTGATCTTCGACTCTCAGTCTGGTTAGCGGCTTGCTAAAAACTGAGTCATATTGGGACTTGAGTAGCTCACTCATTTCCTTGCTGTCATCTGTGTAGGACCCATCTTGTTTAAGTAGGGGCCCAATACTGGACGTTGTTCTCGATTTTGATTTGGCATAGGAGAAGAAATACTTTGGGTTTCTTTCGATTTCATTTATGGCTTTTAGTTCTTCCCGCGATTCCTGACTCCTAAAGGATTCTTTTAGCTTAAGTTCGATGCTTGCTATTTCTCTGACCAGTGTCTCCCTACGTATTTCAGATATATTGACCTCTTTTAGCCGCTCTGTTATTCTTTTCCGTCGCCTGTAAAGGGAGCGCCTGTCCCTTTCTATTTTACATCTACTCCTTACATCAGGGGGATTACCACCAGACCCCTGGGTGACTACATGACTGACGAAATCGTAATGACACGATTGCAAACAAACCATACCACGGGTTCTAACCCCACCTGTGGTATGGTTTGACCCCCGGCTGTCTTCAAGCAGGCGCTGGACAAGCACCTTAAGTCAGTACCTGACCAGCCGGATTGTGGTTCGTACGTTGGATTACGCGCGGCCAGCAGTAACAGCCTGGTTGATCAGGCCCTGATCCACCATGAGGCCTGGTCACAGACCGGGCCGCGGGGGCGTTGACCCCCGGGACTCTCTCCAGGTAAACGGACCTCAATGTGTGAGCTGAGTGCGCTACCAACCCAATGTAGTTACATCTAGCCTGAATGTATTATAATAATAAGCGCTAAACCCGTATGATTATCCAGCGCCTTTGGCGGGGATGTGGATGTGTTAGTCCCTTAATAATTACCAAGTTGCATAGGATAAGTGGTCAATACTTCTCTGTTCTGCGGGCATTGAGTCTTGATGTGGGGGGTATGGATGAAAGTATTATTAGGGCTGTGGGGTACATTATGGTAGATTATGTTTACATAATGTGGGGAATGAGGGGGAAAGGGGTAAGTGAGGTGAAGAGTAGGGTATTGGCTGTTACGGTTTATAAAACGTTGTGCCGTAATAGAGAACTTTATGGGAGGAGGTGGGAGCGGGCATTCTCTGAGGGATATAGAGACCTTACATTAGAGGTTTTATTAAAATTGTAAATTAGGTGGGTGGGGCAGGGTAGGGATGGTACAATGTGTTATGTTGATGGGCTGTCAGGGGTGGAAACGGGGTCGCCTCCTGTATGTAGCGGGTGAATGTGTATGAACTTGGGCGTATGATGTGTATTCATGGTTTGTGACGAGTGTACTCAATATATGTGTTTGATTTTGCAGTGGGACATTGTTCTATGTATGTTATTCATATGCATGTTTTAGATGCTTGTAGAGGTGTCAGTGTGTTGGATCCTTGTTTATTAATATATTCTGTGTTTGATGAACATATTGTTTTTACCTTATTCTCAATACATTACGTTAATTGTATTTAACGTATAAGGTGTCCTACTTTATAATTTACAAAGTGACAATATATGCATATTATGGTGTGTTTTGTTAATCATATAACAATTGCATTTGGAATTAGTCGTTTATTGGTTATCATAGGTGTAGGGGTTTTCATGTATGGGTGAGGAGGGATATTTGTGTTATCTCAAGTTCATGTTTGTGTGGTTGTTAATGATTTATTCTGTGTAAGACCTGTTATTGTCTTTATCTATCTCTTGTATTGTATTGTTCTAAATAAAATATAAAAAAAAAAAAAAAAAAAAAAAAAGTAATTACCAAGTGACAACTCTCCCACCTCCCCATCACCCTCCCACCAGTAACAACTAACTACTCACCCCCAAACCCCTCCACCAGCAGCCAACCCCCGACCTTTTCCCTAACAACCTTCCCCCTCCCCACAAACAACCACTGACGTCATCTCCCCCCACCCAGGTCAATGGCGCCATTTAGCCATGGAGGTCAAGAATAGTGGCGCCACTAGTCACTCCTCTACCATCCACCGCACCATCAACACCTCCAGTTCCATCAACTTCTGGTAATTTAAAAAACTTGGATTACTCCAATTTCATGGCGATTTTTAATAGATCAGCTTTGAAAATATTTTAGCACTTCAAAATGTTGAAGGAAGCATTCAATAGATATATTAAGACTTTAAACTATTGTTTACTGCAGTTCATGAATAATCTAGTAATGTCCATACTTTTATTTTTGCAGACATTGTTTTAGCGTGTTGCTGCTGGTGATGACATCTCTGAAGACTTGCAGCTGCCCACCACACGACCTTCACCACACGGCCTTCACCACACAGCAGCTGCCCACCACACGGCCTTCACCACACAGCAGCTGCCCACCACACGACCTTCACCACACAGCAGCTGCCCACCACACGGCCTTCACCACACAGCAGCTGCCCACCACACGGCCTTCACCACACAGCAGCTGCCCACCACACGGCCTTCACCACACAGCAGCTGCCCACCACACGACCTTCACCACACAGCAGCTGCCCACCACACGGCCTTCACCACACAGCAGCCGCCCACCACACGGCCTTCACCACACAGCAGCTGCCCACCACACGGCCTTTACCACACAGCAGCTGCCCACCACACGACCTTCACCACACAGCAGCTGCCCACCACACGGCCTTCACCACACAGCAGCTGCCCACCACACGGCCTTCACCACACAGCAGCTGCCCACCACACGGCCTTCACCACACAGCAGCTGCCCACCACACGACAGCTGCCCACCACACGACCTTCACCACACAGCAGCTGCCCACCACACGACCTTCACCACACAGCAGCTGCCCACCACACGACCTTCACCACACAGCAGCTGCCCACCACACGACCTTCACCACACAGCAGCTGCCCACCACACGACCTTCACCACACAGCAGCTGCCCACCACACGACCTTCACCACACAGCAGCTGCCCACCACACGACCTTCACCACACAGCAGCTGCCCACCACACGACCTTCACCACACAGCAGCTGCCCACCACACGACCTTCACCACACAGCAGCTGCCCACCACACGACCTTCACCACACAGCAGCTGCCCACCACACGACCTTCACCACACAGCAGCTGCCCACCACACGACCTTCACCACACAGCAGCCCATAACAGAGAATATCTTCAACTTACAAGATTCGATAAACTAATTAAAATGTAATAAATTAATGTTTTTCTTTATCACAGCAAACAAATGTTCAAGGAACACAAAAACAGAAAAAGAAAATAACTTAGACAAAGCAACTGCCGTATTTGTCAGCAGGATGACAACATTCACACAATTCGGGAGCTTTAAGCTCAGGGGAAAAAAAAAAATATATACCTACCTCAACCCTACTAAGAATAGTAGTAACGAGGCGGATAGCCTCAGTACTGCCATTATTAGTAGTTTCATACCTCAAACATTTCTAAATTTCATGACCTTGTTTGTAGTGTCATGTAAAACAGTGAAGTGTTCTTACACAGGAGACATGATCACCTCTTGTTTACCCTCCAAGTTGTCTGTCAGAAGGGTTATGCTGCAAGTAAACTCCGTAACAAATACATTAAAACCCAGCCAACCTACCCTTATAGGCCTATATATATTTAAGGGATATTAACTAGAAAAAAAATCTTGTTAACGTCTTTAACAACTTTCACTACTCTGCTCTGTATCAAACCTGATTGCGGTGAGTCATTGTCTCAAGTGTTTACCGCTCCCCCACCCAATCTATTTCCCATATGTGAAATTTTATTTGGGTAAATATAAGAACATAAGAACATAAGAACGAAGGAACACTGCAGAAGGCCTACTGGCCCATGCGAGGCAGGTCCAAGTCTCCTACCGGCTTAAGCCAATGCACCCAACCTAGTCAGGTCAGGTCACATTGACTTAAGGGAGGAACACGGCAACCGACCTGGTAGCACAAGCTATCAGGTCTAACTCACACCCACCCACATCCACTCATGTATTTATCCAACCTATTTTTAAAGCTACACAACGTTCTGGCCTCTATAACGGTACTTGGGAGTTTGTTCCACTCATCCACAACTCTATTACCAAACCAGTACTTTCCTATATCCTTCCTGAATCTGAATTTTTCCAACTTAAAACCATTGCTGCGAGTCCTGTCTAGGCTAGATATTTTCAGCACACTATTTACATCCCCTTTATTTATTCCTGTCTTCCATTTATACACCTCAATCATATCCCCCCTAATTCTACGTCTTTCTAGAGAGTGCAGATTCAGGGCCCTTAGTCTATCCTCATAGGGAAGGTTTCTGATACATGGGATCAACTTTGTCATCCTCCTTTGTACATTTTCCAGAGAATTTATATCCATTCTGTAATAAGGTGACCAAAACTGTGCAGCATAATCTAAATGAGGCCTAACCAAGGATGTATAGAGTTGAAGAACAACCTGAGGACTCCTATTATTTATGCTTCTTGATATGAAGCCAAGGATTCTATTAGCTTTATTGCGAACACTTATGCACTGTTGTCTTGGTTTCAGATTACTGCTAACCAGAACTCCTAAATCTTTTTCGCAATCCGTAATATTAAGATCTACATTATTTAGTTTATATGTGGCATGGTTATTGTCCTGTCCAACATTTAGAACTTTGCATTTGTCTATATTAAACTGCATCTGCCACTTCTCCGACCACTGCATCAGTCTATTCAAATCTTCCTGGAGTGCTCGAATGTCCTCGTCAGAATGAATTCGACGGCCTATTTTGGTGTCATCGGCAAATTTGCCGATGTCGCTCTTTATGCCCTCATCTATGTCGTTTATGTAGATTGTGAACAGCAGGGGGCCCAACACTGACCCCTGTGGAACACCGCTCGTGACACTTCCCCACTCTGATTTCTCCCCATTTATGCAAACTCTCTGCTGCCTATTTGTCAACCATGCCTCTATCCAGGAAAAAATTTCTCCTCCTATTCCATGTGCTTTAATTTTCCTCAATAGTCTCTGATGTGGGACCCTGTCAAAAGCCTTACTGAAGTCCATATACACAATATCATATTCATTACCATGATCTACCTCCTCAAATACCTTAGTGAAAAAAGTTAATAAATTCGTAAGGCAGGAACGCCCCTTTGTAAAACCATGCTGGGATTCGTTGATTAATTTATGTTTTTCAAGGTGGCTACGAACTGCCTCGGCAATTATTGATTCCATAAATTTTCCCACTATGGAGGTTAGGCTTATTGGTCTATAGTTCGAAGCTAAGGACCTGTCACCTGTTTTGAAAATAGGTATCACATTTGCCATTTTCCACTTATCTGGCACCATGCCAGTTTGTAGTGATATGTTGAAAAGATTAGCCAAAGGTGTGCTAAGCTCCTCTTTACATTCCTTTAGAACCCTTGCATACAGTTCATCAGGGCCTGGGGATTTGTTAGGTTTTAATTTATCTATTTGCCTAAGGACCATGTCACTTGTGACCCTAATAGTGCACAGTTTATTATCGTCCTGTTCTACATAATTTATCATTACTGGAATATCGCTGGTATCCTCCTGTGTAAAAACTGAGAGGAAGTATGTGTTAAAAATTCTACACATTTCCTTATCACTGTCAGTGAGCTGACCCGAGGAACTTTTGAGTGGGCCTATCTTGTCCCTGATCTTACTTCTGTATACCTGAAAGAATCCTTTTGGGTTAGTCTTCGATTCTCTTGCAACTTTAACCTCATAATCTCTTTTTGCTTTTCTAATTCCCTTTTTTATTTCTCTCTTTAACTGAATATATCGATTTCTCAATTGCCCCTCTCCTCTTTTGATTTGCCTATATATGCCTCTCTTTTGACCAATCAGATATTTTAATCTATTGTTCATCCATTTAGGATCATTTTTGTTTGATCTGATTTCCCTATTTGGAACATAATTTGACTGAGCAGCTAGAACTATGCCCTGGAAAGCATCATATCGGCAACCATCACCACCTACCTGACCCTTAGTCAGGTCATTCCAGTTCAGCCCACCTAAGTAATTTTTCAGTCCTATGAAATCAGCCAAGCGAAAGTCAGGGACGGAGACTTGATTGCCATTATTAGGGGAATTCCATGATATATTAAAACTGAGTGATTTGTGATCACTTTCCCCAAGCTCATCATTAACCTCAAGATTATTAATTAGTGTTTCCCTACTGGCAAGAACCAAGTCAAGGAGGTTATTTCCCCTAGTTGGCTCTGTCACAAACTGTTTTAAAAAACAATCCTGGATCGTATCAAGAAAGTCACCTGACTCTAAATTTCCTGTCAAATTGCTCCAGTCAATCTGTCTATAGTTGAAATCTCCCATTAGCACAACATTTTCGTATGTAGATGCCTTACGAATTTCGTCCCATAGAAGTTTACTGCACTCCCTATCAAGATTTGGGGCCCTGTAAATCACACCCAAAATTAGTTTTTCTCGGCCCTCGAGAAGCTGTAACCAAACAGATTCAGTGGCTGACACTTCTAATTTAATATCTTGTCTAACACAACAATTTAAATTGTCTCTGACATACATCGCTACTCCACCACCTTTCCTTTGCACGTAACTATATCTATAGATCTATAATAAAGGATTATACACAGCTTGGACAATGTTAGGCAATCAGGTTTGATCCAACGAAGGGGAGGGTACTTGCAACTGCTTTTATCAAGATACCTTCGCTAGTACAAAGACACCCCCTTCAAGGGCATCCAAATATAACATTAAAGTAGTTTGTCTTAATGATCCTTTGTATTTGACCTACACTACCACGTCCCTCATAGCCTAGTGCGCTAACACTACGGTTTATCTAACCAGCTGGAGCTCTGCCGTATACCAGTCTGCTAACACATTACTATGTATTAGCCTGAATTCATAACCTACCTTACCTGCCAGTTATGGCTGGCATCCTAGGCACAACCTGAGGACCACTACAGTCAAGCCCTCGCACACTATTTTCTGGGTTTCTAGCCCAGCAGGGTTAATAATCCTATTCTCACTAATACCAATCTAAATCACCTCCTCTCCTAACTATACTCATCATCATCAGATGTTAGTGAATCCTTTCTGCCGACTAACACTTCTTAAGATCACAAAGGCTTTCATTATTTTCATCATTAACGTCTGCTGCCAGAAGCGTTACACTTCACTACTTACAAACTATCAAACCAACTACAATTCTGAACGTTATACTTTTATATTCATAGGAACCTGAACGCCGCTTAAACTTTCCAAAATTATGAAACTGTAAATTCAATGAATCAATATTTAACTTTGCACAGTTTGGCCAAAGGCATAAAATAGGTAGAACACCCACCACAACCACTACCCAAAGCCCGAAACCCACCAACATCCCCACAGAAACCACGAGCAATAACAGATTCCCCACAGCTTCTGAGGGTCGTTGGTGGGTTCCAAGGCCCACAGTTCTACGTAATCTATGCCTTCAGGGGAGATTACTCTCCCCTGCTATATGCATTCATAATGCATATAGCAGATTCTCCAGTTCTATACTTTACCCCATCCTCCTTAACTCCTACTAATTCTATAAGTTTTTTTTTTGATTGTAGGTCTACAGTTATTTAGTAGAAACTGTTATACACACCACAACTGTGCAGCATACTCCAGGTAGCTTATCTTCCCACTAAGCTAATTTTTTATATAAATTGCTTACAATCTTTCCTATACTCTCCCCACCAGCCTACCACCTAATACAATTACTATCTGCTTCATTAACCAAACTTTAGTGGACTTATAACCTGGAAATACCTTACAAGTGGGCCCCGCCCACCTCTAACGACGTCTACAACTGCTGCATCTCCATTTAACACTATGTTATGGGTCAGACCATTTACCAGTGTGGTTGTCTCCACCCATCACTCACCAATGTTGCAGCAGACACAGCCAGGCACAGCACTCCTCAAACTGGTCAATGTTGCAGCAGACACAGCCAGGCACAGCAATCCTCAAACTGGTCAATGTTGCAGCAGACACAGCCAGGCACAGCAATCCTCAAACTGGTCAATGTTGCAGCAGACACAGCCAGGCACAGCACTCCTCAAACTGATCAATGTTGCAGCAGACACAGCCAGGCACAGCAGTCCTCAAACTGATCAATGTTGCAGCAGACACAGCCAGGCACAGCACTCCTCAAACTGATCAATGTTGCAGCAGACACAGCCAGGCACAGCAATCCTCAAACTGATCAATGTTGCAGCAGACACAGCCAGGCACAGCACTCCTCAAACTGGTCAATGTTGCAGCAGACACAGCCAGGCACAGCACTCCTCAAACTGATCAATGTTGCAGCAGACACAGCCAGGCACAGCACTCCTCAAACTGATCAATGTTGCAGCAGACACAGCCAGGCACAGCAGTCCTCAAACTGATCAATGTTGCAGCAGACACAGCCAGGCACAGCACTCCTCAAACTGATCAATGTTGCAGCAGACACAGCCAGGCACAGCAATCCTCAAACTGATCAATGTTGCAGCAGACACAGCCAGGCACAGCACTCCTCAAACTGGTCAATGTTGCAGCAGACACAGCCAGGCACAGCACTCCTCAAACTGATCAATGTTGCAGCAGACATAGCCAGGCACAGCACTCCTCAAACTGGTCAATGTTGCAGCAGACACAGCCAGGCACAGCAATCCTCAAACTGATCAATGTTGCAGCAGACACAGCCAGGCACAGCACTCCTCAAACTGGTCAATGTTGCAGCAGACACAGCCAGGCACAGCACTCCTCAAACTGGTCAATGTTGCAGCAGACACAGCCAGGCACAGCACTCCTCAAACTGATCAATGTTGCAGCAGACACAGCCAGGCACAGCACTCCTCAAACTGGTCAATGTTGCAGCAGACACAGCCAGGCACAGCACTCCTCAAACTGGTCAATGTTGCAGCAGACACAGCCAGGCACAGCACTCCTCAAACTGGTCAATGTTGCAGCAGACACAGCCAGGCACAGCACTCCTCAAACTGATCAATGTTGCAGCAGACACAGCCAGGCACAGCACTCCTCAGTTACCACACCTGAAACAAAACACATTGACATTATAACCATAAACATTACACACATTTATAGGCAAACATTACCATGTAATATAAACTAGTAACATTACCATGTAATATAAACTAGTAACATTACCATGTAATATAAACTAGTAACATTACCATGTAATATAAACTAGTAACATTACCATGTAATATAAACTAGTAACATTACCATGTAATATAAACTAGTAACATTACCATGTAATATAAACTAGTAACATTACCATGTAATATAAACTAGTAACATTACCATGTAATATAAACTAGTAACATTACCATGTAATATAAACTAGTAACATTACCATGTAATATAAACTAGTAACATTACCATGTAATATAAACTAGTAACATTACCATGTAATATAAACTAGTAACATTACCATGTAATATAAACTAGTAACATTATCATGTAATATAAACTAGTAACATTACCATGTAATATAAACTAGTAACATTACCATGTAATATAAACTAGTAACATTACTGCCTGATATAAACATTAATAATTAATAAATATTTCTTTCACATTAACCTGATGACTAATAATTTGTTTAGATGGAAGTCTATATCTGGATCACAAGGCGCAAGTTCCTTGGATCAAGAGACCTTCAATAAGTTATTTTCAGTAATGGAAAAAATAGCCCAGAACTATATACACCATTATGAGTTATGTAGTGTGAGAGTTGTTGTTTGATCAGAGGAAGAGGAGTAGCTCCAGTTCCTCGCATCAAAACCCCTCCACTAAGATCAATCACCCCCCCGCCCCCCCCCCCCCTCTAGACATTAGATCTAACCCCAAAGAAAATTAAGACTTAAAATCATAATTTGGTGAGCAAACTGGTGGTGGGGACCAGGAGCTGCAACTCAACTCTGCTTTTGTATTGACAAATACGTCAGTAGACAATACTTACGTTATTTAGGTGTATTAAAAGGATGAGGAAGCGGTAAAGCCGGCGGGGAGACAAGAGAAGGAGCAACAGGTCTTTCCTGTGCGACCATTGAAGGTTAACTGACCTTTAGTGACCTTAAGGTTGGTCACTGTCCTGACCTTTATTATAACACCATCACTGATAACCTGACTAACTCTGACTACTACCACTAGATGGCATTACTATATCGTCACTGGATGTCACTACTACATCACCACTATCAATACTACTCATTGTGGAGCGCTCAACCCGTGGGGGTCATGGACCACCTGGGAGGATAAGTTCACTCCCAGGTGACATAGATCACATTCCTTGGATCAAGAGACCCTCACCACCACCTTCAAGGAACCTCTTTCCAGGCCATCACTCTTACCACCAGAGTACTAGTGGTACTATTTTACCACAAGTACTCTGGTACTAGTGGTGCAATAGTACCATATGAAGGGCAGATTATTGTACCACAAGTACTCTACATGAAGAGAGATAATCGTACCACTAGTACTCTACATGAAGGGCAGATTACTGTACTACTAGTACTCCACATGAAGTTAGTTTAATATACATGAAGGGAAGATTATTGTACCAAAGTTGTGCTCTCTCCCCTTAGTACTATGATGGCATTGGTTCTCAAAATTGGCAGCAAGATATTCTGGACACTGTGAGCAGTTTTATAAACTTGATTTAACTTCTGTTTTACTCTGTCTTCAACATTCAACATATCCAATTGTTGTTATTCATCCTGGCCTACATGCTCTCCTGGATCCAGTTCCAGGATGAATCTTACCATCCTGGCGTACATGCTCTCCTGGATCCAGGTCCAGGATGAATCTTACCATCCTGGCCTACATGCTCTCCTGGATCCAGGTCCAGGATGAATCTTACCATCCTGGCCTACATGCTCTCCTGGATCCAGGTCCAGGATGAATCTTACCATCCTGGCCTACATGCTCTCCTGGATCCAGGTCCAGGATGAATCTTACCATCCTGGCCTACATGCTCTCCTGGATCCAGGTCCAGGATGAATCTTACCATTTTGTTCTGGCTGATTTGTAGTCAATTTTTCATTTTTTTTTGTCAAGGCAGAGTACCATGGAAGAGCAAGCGTAGTCCATGTGACGTTGTAAATGAGCTAGACATAGGGTCTTGCGATAGACCCCTGGCTGTCTTCAAGAAGGCACTGGATGGGGGCCTAAAGTCAGTACCTGACCAGCCGGGCTGTTCAGGTACTGACTTTAGGCGGGTTGCGTGCGGCCAACAGTAACAGCCTGGTTGATCAGACCCTGATCCACCATGAGGCCCGGTGGCATTGCTAGGGTTGGTGTCACCCAGGGTGGCATCTTTGGTGTTACTCCATGAAATCTAAGGGCAGGAAGATGGGGGGGAGGGGAAGTCAACTCCAGTTACACCGAACAGGAGAATACTTCTCAACTTTATTAATGATAAAATAATCGTAGTAATACTGAGTAAACAAACTCAAATACCACTTTAAGTACAGGTAACTGATCCTACATTTATTCGTCTTCAACAATTCAAAAAAAAATTGAAGACTAAAGAAAAACATTGCAATATCAGAGAAACCCTTGTTCCGATTTGATCTTGAATACAGGTAATCTCTCAATGAATCAGATCTTACATTCCCTTGCCCTCAATCCTACAGAATCATCTATCACATCATCAAAATCAGTCCTGTCAACTGGCCCATTTTCTATGGATATTATTAATATTATAATCAAGGGGGAGCACTAAACCCATAGGATTATGCAATGCCTGTGGGGGTTATGTGGAAGGTATTCAGGCTTAATTCAGGGAACTGGAGCACAGATCCAATTCCCTAGATCAAGAGCCCCTCACCAACATCAAGGTACCTTCCTTGAGGGGGTTTTTATGGATAACATTGCTAAGTCAGAGATTCTGGATTGACTCACTGTGGACCGTAAATAGTTTTTAATCAGCTTCAACTTCAAGAAACTCCTTTCACAAGAGCTGGAAGAGATTTAATGAAATCCATTCAGCTATGGATGTTAATGCATCCAATGCAGTCCTGTGCTTAACTTTTTTCAAGATCAACATCAGCAGCTTGCAGGTGCCTCCTAAGTCTTGGTATTTCAAGCTTGAGTTCATTCTTGTATATTTCAGTCAGTGATGAGTGATCATAGTGATGCAAGGTGGATTAAGGGTTTATCCAAAATATCGTAAATAGAATCGATTTATCGTAGTTTTTCGTATATTATTATTATTAAGGAGGAAGCGCTAAACCCGGAGGATTATACAGTGCCTGGGGGAGATGTGGAAGGCATTCAGGCTTAATTCGGGGAACTGGAGCACAGATCCAATTCCCTAAATCAAGAGCCCCTCACCAACATCAAGGAACCTTCCTTGAGGGGAGTTTTTCGTATAGCATCATTGATTTTCCCTATATGGGCCTATTTGTATTCTGTAATCATATAATAGGCTATATAGAAACAAAGGACACAAATGATTTTTCTCGTCTGTTGCTGCAGCACTATTTTGGGCATCAGTGTCACCTTCTTTTAGAGGCTATATGGTGTCACTCGGGGAGGCCTGCCCCCCCCCTCCTTATAACGCCACTGACGAGGCCTGGTCACAGACCGGGCCATGGGGACATTGACCCCCGGAACCCTATCTCCCTCCAATCTGATATCCAATTTTTCATTACCTAACTCATTTGATACCCTTCATCACATAAACTAGAAACAGAACTGGTCCTAATACTGATCCTTGTGGTACACCACTTCATACTCTTCCCCATTCTGACATCTCTTCCAAAACACTCTTTGGTTCCTTCCCCTGAGGCACTCCTTCATCCACCAGAGTACATTCCATTATTCATGTCGTGATGGACCACTGCACACCATGTGACTCCTGTGAACCCAGACTGCTAAGTTCTACTGGGCCTGTTACAAGCCCCTTCATTACCAACTAATTCTTTTCATTTGTGAGTTGTGACCATATCTTATAAATGTATTTTTCATCTTACCTATCAATACATTATTCTATACAAGGGGCTTTTGGCATGTACACTCAACCACTGTATTTCTTTTGTACAACTGTGTATCATGCCCAAATAATAATAAATAAATAAATAAATAAATTACTCAAACTTAAGCAGCTCTACAATCATTTTTTTTTTCAACGAACAGGTCGTAACCCACTGATGCAGGGCGACCTAAAAAGAAATTTAGTAATGTATACAGGTAAAGGGGTTTACTAGCCCCTTGCTCCCGGCATTTTGGTCAGCTCTTATGACACACATAGCTTATGGAGGAAGAATTCTGTTCCACTTCTCTAATGAAGACATATTTTATAGTATTAAATATGTACAACGTATGTAATTTTAATCATAGTTTGAGTCTGTCCGACATGCTGTGCATTCTATGGGCTTGTCACAAAATCTGTATCACTTCTACACTTTTTTTGAAAATAAAAATTATCATTACAATATCCAAAATGTTAGTACTACACTAAAATATAAACATGGCAGCTGTTTCTCTTCTAATTTTATCAGACACGAGTCCATGGTTTTCAGCTGTGTATGCACTGTAACTTTGCTTACACCGGGGGTCCACTTGTTGCAAGGTTCTCTCTAATTTGGAATACAGTACTGTACGTTTCCTTTAAAATAAAAAATGCTTTCTACCACTTTTTATATGGGTGATTTACCTTATGGTTGGAAAAATAATAAACATAATATTTTTAGAATTATGTAATTCTGTCTCATATATTCAACAATTATACACAACAGATACTGTATAAAGCAAATGGCCAATGCTAAGAATCTTAAATTGTATATTATTACAAAATAATTACACAACATTATTTAGAACAATTTTGCTTAGGACTATAATTTAAACAATTACAATCCTGCAATTCTTGGTCAAACCAACATGAATTGACTCACAAAATCATAATAACACTATTGCAAACAAACCACAGTATGGGTGGGGTTTGAACCCATGGCGAGCAAGTCATAAAACTCCAGGCCAGTGCATAAGCCAGTTGGCAGAGAGGCTTATGCACTGGCCTGGAGTTTTATGATTCTTTCACCATGGATTCAAACCCCACCTGTACCATGGTCAGCATGAATTATAAACAAAAAAAAAAATTCTACGTTTGCCTCTTGATGAACCAGCAAATATAGACCCTTAAAAGGCTTCTCTCACACACAAGTATATGTTCTAGGGTGAAGTTTCCCTCTGAAGTGCTAATAATGTCATCACTTTATTTTCAGTATTGTGCAAACCTATAAAACAATATGTATTATATCATTCTGATATATTGTTTGATCAGCTGTAAAGTTTAATAAATCAGTTAGCCATGATTTATGATCCCCACCACTAATGTGTACAAAGCAACTGACTAAATACTGAAGATGATACACCACTGAGCTGAGTTTTACTCCTGTAGCTACAAACAGGCAATAACAAATGTGTAATGAAATTAATACAAACAGCTTTACTCATTAGTCACACATTAATTTTCAAAACAAATATTTTTCTGGTAAGCTTTTAATAAAGCTACTTGTTCACTAATTTATATGTTATCCAGGAAAGTCATCTTGTATGGTAGCATGAGTTAATACCTTATCAGAGCCCACATTTCCAAGAATCTAAAGTTCTGTGTTCAGTTTTACCACCTACACATACTTTGTCACTACATATCACCATACTGTACACAAGACAAGTAGTACATATTGTATATACAAAAATATTTACATTCCTTTGCCCAAAATAGTTCCTGAACAACAACTCAGTAGCTACCACACCTGATTAAAACAACCAATACAGGGTAAAGAGAGTAACTCTAGGGTGCAAGTTTGTTAACTTTCACCACTGCTGTAAGAAAATGTACAATGTGGTAGCACCTCACCACCTTCAATGGGTACTGACCCACTGTCCAGCAGCTTCACACCATCCAAGATAGCACCACCTTCAGTGGGTACTGACCCACTGTCCAGCAGCTTCACAGCATCCAAGATAGCACCACCTTCAGTGGGTACTGACCCACTGTCCAGCAGCTTCACATCACCCAAGACAGCACCACCTCTAGGGCTCAATCGGCTTTTAAAATGGCAAGATGCCCTCAGGCTATGACATTTTGCTCTGCTACCCATGATATTTGATGGACAGTTTCTTAAGGTGAAATTGAATTGTGAAAAATTATAATTTTGTCTTTAATGTGGCTGAAGCTCAATACCCAATGACATCACTTTGTCCAAGACAACATTGCCTCTCTCATTATTATAATTATAATCAAAAAGAAGCGCTAAGCCAC